>NC_141602.1:57590757-57890757 GCF_047967505.1 Dipteris shenzhenensis | reverse complement strand
GATCACGTCTATGGTTGCTAGGACATGCATCCAATTCTATGAGAACTCAGGCTCTAACTCAGGCTCTAGCAATGGAGCATACCAATGTTCATCCTAGTCCTCACCCATGTCCTTCACGTTACATGCTTGGAAAACATTAATGGAAGCAGAACTCCATTTTGCAACATCCATCCATCTAGAAGTCTCTTTAATGGCTGATTGTATGGTGGCTATCGCTGCCTCTACTACCTCAACTACTAGCCCACTAATCAAGGCTGTCACTACAAGTACCAACTCTTTAGGTAGGAAGCATAGTGGGATAAAACGAAAAGCATATTATTAGTTTCTTCTTTGTCTAAAGATCCCTGAACTCCAAGACAAGGTAGTCCTTGCATCTTTTGGCTTTCCTAGCATCTTCTTTCCCTCCCTCCCTCCCTTCTTCAGTGCATGATTTTGCTTCCAATCCATTCACACTTATGCTTTAATCCTTGAATGAATGATCAATAGTATTATTATTCACTCTCAGTAGTGCAATATCAACCCGTATCCATCGCCATACCCTCCCCTCCTTCAAGCAGCATTATCAACATGTCTAGAAATGGCTGGACTAGACACATATTGTGGCCATGAGTGAGGGGGTTTTGTAGTAGCAAAGGTCCTAGATTTTTTACACCTAGATTTGGTGGAAGAATGAGGAGTATGATGCCTAGATTTCATTCTTGTAGAGATGTTTCAACTTTTGGAGGAGCAATACATAGATTCGATGGCAGCAAATTCCATTCACCACGTTGAGCTCTATTGTTCTCATGAAGATGTTTTCACATAGACTAAGGAGTTCATCAATGCAAGGTTCTTCTCCTATGTGTCCTCTTCCCTCCTCTTCATAGGTATGTTCTCCTGCTTACGTCATCAACACAAGGCTATGCTCCTCTTCTTTATTTTCATTTAAAGTCATCCATGCTTCTTATTCCTCCTCTTCATAGGTATGCCCTCCTCTTCTTCCTCCTTCCTCCTCTTCATAGGTATGCTCTCCTACCAATAACTGGGAAGACATTTTTATGAAGCTCAAGGAGTTCATCAATTCAAGGCCATGCTCGTCTTCTTCCTCTTCATCATCATTAGTTTGTGCTTCTTCTTCCTCCCTTTCATAGGTATGATCCCCTTTTGACCAGTTTCATCACGTTCTTGCTCACCCCATGTTTTATGACTCACTTGTTGATTACTTGGTTTGCTATTCACTCTGTAGGCCATACTTTTCATAAATGCTCTTGATGAAATAGTTGGTTGGAATCATTCCTAGAAATGTCAATGCTCCCGATGAAATGGTTCTTCAACACAATTCTGTTCATGATCCACTAGACATTTAATTGTCTCTTCCAAATGTAATTTTTCATTCAACAAGTCCGAGTTGGTGTTTGATCTGAGTCATTACTAGAAACATCAATGTTGTCGATCTTTGATCATGATGCACTCAAACATTTTCTTCTCTTCTAAATGGACTTTTGTCTTCAACTTTTTGTCATTTGGTTGTAAGTTGTATCATTCATTCATTTTATATACCTATAAATCAAAGAGAAATGAAAGTTGAGGATTTTGCTTGCATGCACCTTTGTGGTTAAGCAAAACCCAAGAGGCCCAAATAAAGTGGCTAATGCACAATTAAGCTACAAAATGCCACTGTTGGTCACGATAAGTGGTGACGTGACTAGTTTTAGTAGACCAAGGACCTATATGCTAATGATAAGGATTTTGCAATGGTATGTGAACCTAAGAATGGTAAATGCAAAACCATATCTAGCTTGGTTCAAGATGGGTTCTTGCTCAAGAAGAAAGAGCTATGTATTGTAAAGGGGTCAATGCAAGAGTGGATCATCACATGGGTGGTATGGCATGGCATTTTGGGAAGTAGTTCAAGAAGAAGAAGCCACTTCAAGAAGAAGTAGTGGTATGGCATGGCACTTGAAGAAGACATTTCAAGAAGAAGTATTATAACAAGGTCAATGCAAGAGTCTATGGTTGATGAAATGCAATAGTAACTTTCTCCACAATACATAATACTTCAGCCTTAAAGAGTATCAACCTCACATTGTGCTTTAAGTCATGAAATCTTGCACACAATGGATATGTCAATGAGCATCATCAAAGAACACTTGTTGAACTCTAGTAGGCCCACCATCAACAACCAAGCAACAACCAAGTCGCATGCTTGGCGCATCAATGATATCAAGGCAAGACTTCAATGCTTCCAAATCTATTGCCATGTTGGCGATATCACATACAGTTTTACAAGACATTGCTTGATGTAAGAGTAGCACAAGAACAACCTAGAGAAGAAAATAAGATAATCCATTGGCTAGAACATAGAATGGTGGGAGCTTATACTGCAAAAATGATTGTGGTAGTATTTTATGTAGGAAAACAACATTTTTCACTATGCATTCCTTAGAGGTCCAATTTGTGCTATAATGGGAAATTGTGTTAGCTTGCATGAAATTCCACTCCATTGATCTTGCTTTCTATGTTGAAGTGAGATTCCTTCAACTTGACCATGAAATTTGATTTTCTTAACTGAAAATTGCAACATAAATTGGATTCAGCATAGATAACCATTGCAAATGACTTAACAACAAATGTTCACATGAAGGTAGGCTTAAAGCCAAATAAGGACATGCAACAAAACTACAATCTAAGAGAGGTTTTAATGGAGATGCTTTGCCATTGATGCATCTCATCCATGAGAGTGGCTTGCTTTGTGTAGATGATGCTTAAGTTGCATCTTCAATAAGTTTATTGAGTAGTGCCCCCATCACATGATGTATAGGCAACGGGAAGGGGAAATTGGGAAGAGAAGCCTCATGAGAGCTAAGGGTTTTCTCAAAAGATGCAATGGTGTTGGAGAAAGAAGTATCATCTTGTGTTGCTATCCTAACAAGGGCTAAGATGCCTCTACAATGCTTGCATTGGAAGGCTTGGGTTTTTGTCAATGTTTTTGGTTCTTGCCATAGCAAGATTGAAGTGTGAGTTTGATGCAATGGTGGTGGAGAAAAAACCACAACAATAGTAGGCTACATGTGCTTCATGTGTCTCTTCTAGAAAGATGTGATGAACCAAGAGAGGGCTGAAGTTATGAAAGCAAAAGTTTGTGTTCATTTGTAAAAATTATTGAGATTAAAAAATTATCAACATAGATAGGTGTAATCTTTATTAGGAAGGGCATTTAGAAGAGCTATATTGAGGGCAAGTTGTCGCTTGCATTCAAAATGGAGAGCTATCCTGCTTGGAAGTAGAGCCCTTTCCCTCTACCTTGGAGTCGATCTGACCTCTTGTTCGGGCCTGTAAGTTGTTTGCAATATAGAAAACAAGGAATGAATTGGTGTCTAGTTGCAATAGGTACATGGTTTGAGTCAATAGTGCAATTGAAAGCTATACTTAGATGTATATGTAGATATGGTGTTTAGCCAAAGGCAATTGATTAGAGATGGTGTGTTAGGGTTGGTTTTCTTTGGTGGGGGTTTTGCTTTTACTCCCATGGCAATGTAGTTTGCTTCCTTAGTTGGCCCTTTTTATGTAATGTCTAGTCCTCTCTTTAGGACTAATCACCCTCAAAAATAGATAGATGGATACAAGAGATGCCCCCTCCCCCAAAAAGGGGTTTATCCATTGGTAAGTGGCAATAGTATAATACTAGTCTTTCATTCTTCATTGGTAAGTCTCAATAGTATATTACTAGTCTTCCATTCTTCATTTCTTGTCCCACAAGGTATAGGGTTCCAAGGGGAAGCTATAGGTAGGCTTTCGAGTAATGCCCACAAATGAAAAACGAATCCAAAAGTATAGAGGAGGAAGATCTCTTGCCATTTTTGATGAAGTATAAGCTATAGCGGGTATACTCGTTAAATGTTACAGGAGGCCTTGAACACTTGTGGATGCTTGTTGAATATGAGACCCGAGATATTGACCGTTGATAGATATTTTCAGATTGAAGACATACTCTTGAGTGCCTACAACTCAGAAGGACACCTGTGAACCCCTCGCCCTTCCAAAGGGTTCGTAGGTGTTCACCGGTCATGGCTTGACGACAACGGCATTTTATTGCCTCCTGAGGTAGAATCCTCTCGAAAGCCCTCAAGTCTCAGGCTCAGCTGATGCAGCAGCAGGTGCCACAACAAGATAATGCTGCGCCCATTCCCGGTTAAAAGGGGAAGAGATTTATGATAAGAGTGAAAGCTCTGTCCTTGTAATCACGGGTACCTTGAAAGTTCAAATGCCATCAGGTCGCCGCTGTTGCTCGAGTATCTTTCGTAGGCACTCCCCCTGTGCCTCTATTCGCAATTGTAACTCCCTTTGGGCCTGGTGTCGCATAATGCATTACTATTTAGAAGCTGCATTCCAATAAAACGCAAGGACACAATCAAGTAGCAATACCAGTCCTCAAGAAGCAAAACTCACCTGAAGTTGCTCATGTAAACGCTTTTGCATCTCCATTTGCATTTGCAGTGCTTCAGTAATTTGCATGCCCCTGCAACATGACATAGTCTGCTCAGGAGCCTTAAGAAGAACTCCACCTACTAGAGCCTCATCCACAGCAACTTCCATCAGAACTTTTAAATGTGCATTATCCAACCAACGAAAAAGGACAATCTCTAAAAATGGGGCGCCAATACTGTGAGCATTGGACCGCAAAGCTCACGTTTCTGGATCTTCTGTGCACTCATCACTTGGATTTCGTGAATCGTCTGATTTGCCTGTAATTAAGACAAACTTTACGGTTCAGTTCATCCAGAATGTCTCACATAGGACAACACGCTAGTCAAAAAAAAAATTTGTGGCACTTAAACATCTTTCATATACGTCCTCAACTTTCCTAGAAACAAAGCACACAAAGAACAGTTTTTAAAGTCTGTCACTGGAGATTATACGTAAAACAGGTGAGCAAGAACAAGTTGTTAGCTCACCTTCAGCCGAGCCTGAAGAGTATTTTGCCAGTCGGTATTTCTGTCGAGATCCCAAAGGCCATGTACTGTCACGATAAAAATCGTCTTCTCAAATATAAAATCTCAGCAAATGTCCAAGGCTTTTGAACAAACCTGTAAATGGCTTTTGACATGGAAGATAGTAACGTGATCCACATTCATGAACTTCAAAACAGCCTTGGGAGTAGCTCCTGTAATTAAAAAAAGAGGATTCAAATTTGCACAAGCAACACCTCTTGCCCACAAAGTACGCAGAAATATGGTCCAACATTGATGAGCTTCAAAATAGCCTTGGCAGTAGCTCCCATAATTCAAGATAGAGAATTCACGACTTTAGAGGTCTTGCACGCAAAGTACACAAAAATGTGAATAGAAAGCCATCAACCGAGGTCCCTCAAACTCACTGTCAGCACCGCCGAGTCTATTGATTGCTTTAACGAAACGCTCATGCAGGTCTGGAGTCCATCGAAGCCGGGACTTGTTATGGACGGCACGTCCACACAATCCAACTCCTCTCTGCGGTTGACCCCGTTGCGGTACCGAGCTCACTGCTAAGTTTTCATTCACCTGTCAGCAGCAAATTGAGACAGGCAATTTCACAGGAGCTAACGTTCGGCCATTCTATAAGAGTGGCCTACACCTAAGGCCATATCATTGAGCAAGCAAAGCACAGACAATGGCATCCTCCGGACCTTTTCAATGCAGAAACTTATCTCGAAATTCTTTAACAACAGTCAAGCTGCTCGTGATGCATGCGAAGGGCAAAAACATCACTCTTACTCGAAGCCCAGTATGACCGCCATGTTCCAAGCCCACCACAGCAGTGGTCAAGCAATCCCTGACTGGGTCAGGCTCGAAGGAGGTCTCGGAATCGGAACCTCGGAGGTTGCGCTCGGAGGCAGAGTTGCCACTGCGGCTGGCTATGGGATACTGATGACGGCAATTCGAAGGATCGATTGAGGGGGTTTGCAAATCGGGCAGGGGATAGGGGTCTGAAGTCAAAGCCGTGGGGATGCGGGACTGAAGAGACAAGGAGAGGGAGGAGGAAGAATGGAGGGAAGTGCAGAAGCCATGGGAGCTGGAGAGGTGAGAAAGGGAAGCAGGGAAAGGAGGCAGACGAGGATCCATGGTAGGAAAGCTGTGAATTATATGCTGCAGCTACGTAGATGCATGGATCTTCGTGCTCGTCTGCTGAAACTTCTTGCTCGTATGCTGCGGCTTGCTGCAGCTGCTGCTTCTTCTTCGTCGTCCTCGTCGTCGTCTTGGCCATCTTCTTCATCTCCATCTTCTTCATCCGTCCCCTGCTTGTGCTTGCATCTTCTCCTTCATCGCCGTTTCTTGTCGTCAACCAGCTTACGATTGCCCGCCCCATCTTGTCTTAACCGTTACCCCACTTGGCCTCACTGAGCCCCTTCCTGTGCCCTCCGAGGAATCTTGTTCCCTTGCATATCGATGTGTTTGAAGGATCCGCAAGTATGGGGACGTCCATGGACAATCCAAATATTCAAAACAATTAGCCTGGTGGCCAAACGGTGCCCAAAGTGTCGGCACCCAAAAACATTCATGCTCAGGTTGGAATGGCCACCCCCGTTACACACCGACTGCCCATTGTGAGATCATTAAAAAAACTGCCCATTGTGAGATGATTAAAAAATGGGTACACACTGCCCAAGTACAAACCCCTTTTGAAAAATGAGGGTCCGGATGGGTGTGGAGCTTGGAGGACCCAAATCGTGATGGTGATTGGCTGAATCCAGCCTTGCCCATCGATGGGCAGCCAAGCTTGGTTGCCCAAGGAAGGCCTTTCTCAGGGCATGATGTGGACTCCACGTCAGATTAAGAGGTCTAAGCTTGGGCACTGTATGTGTAAAAAGGTGCCCGCCCAAACCTCAAATGGTGGCTTTCTATTGGTCCAAACGGCGACCCAATGTTGGGCGACCTTTGGTGTGTAAAGGGCCTTAGTCGTGGGGCC
The DNA here is from genome assembly GCF_047967505.1 of Dipteris shenzhenensis. NCBI lineage: Eukaryota > Viridiplantae > Streptophyta > Polypodiopsida > Gleicheniales > Dipteridaceae > Dipteris > Dipteris shenzhenensis. Next base: position 57,883,833 of record NC_141602.1, on the reverse strand, counting down.
TCCTCTCACAATGAACACGATTACAATGCTCTTTGTGGGCTCTCCAAAACAATTAGTCATGGGGACCTCCTCTCACAACGAACACAATTCCAATGCTCTTTGTGGGCTCTCCCCATTAGACTGGTTTCACCCACTTGGTAGACAAGGCAGCATGAAGGCGCATTCATCTTTGTGCGGATTTTTTCCATCTGGCCTAGGCAGGGCATCCAAGGTGCGAACAACCAAAAAGTACTATATTGGACAACCAAAATGTACTCTATGTTTCTGGCCCATCTTCTCTCTCGTCCAATCCTATTCGTGGAATTTGCACTGACGTCTGCCCATGTGTGAAATACCACAGTGCCCAAATGTGTTTTTCGTGAGTGGGCGGTGGACGTGTGTGAAACCAGCCTAAGTTTCATGTTTTTGCATGGAAAAGTTATTAAATCAAATAAAAAAGAATAATACAAAGATCAAAATCTACAGATTCACATTAAGCACTTTTGAAGCTATAAGAATATCCGACGATCTACCACTGTAAAACTGTAGAATCTCTAGAACCTCACGCTTGAGGTAATCATCCAATAGGGGTACTCCTCCAAAAACCAAAGCATTGCGAAGCTCTCCATATATTACTACTCTAATCAAATCACTTTGTTAGAATCATCTATTTGAGAAACCAAGAAACAAGTATCATCCTTACTAGGAACCCACCACTTGGGTATAGGGGCCACATAACCCACCACTTGGTTATAGGAGCCACCTTATGGATAATTACAAGAGAGTATAAGTACTCTCGAAGAAAGGTTGGGCACCTTTACTTAGAAAGGTAGGGCACTTTTTTGCAAAAGAAAACAAACTCATGGAAGGCATTGCTAATGATGTGTAAGTGTTGGATTCCTAGCTAAGGATGAGGGCATCTTTAATTAGAAGGGTGGGACAGGTTTTTGCAAAAGAAAACAAACTCCTAGAAGGCACTCCTAAAGATGTCATGCTTGTTAGCAGTGCCTTCCAGGAGTTTTTTTCCTTTTGCAAAGAAGTGTCCCACCTTTCTAATTAAAGCTGCCCAAACCATCTTCACCACGCTGCCCATGCTTTGCTTTGTGCATCTCGCTACATAAGGTCATGCTCATGAGTACTTGTATTCTCTTGTTATTATCCATAATGTGGCGCCTAAGACAAAAAATTTTGATATAGGAGAATTTTAAGACAATAGAAGATTCACTATATGACAACTAGTTGTGCATGCCCATAACATGTTATTAGTTTACTAAATAGAAGGCAAGGACTTTAAAAATAAGATGTGTTATGTTGGAATAATCTTCATTGGGGTTTGGTTGAATCTCTAAGGAAGGGGGTTTCCCATGCAATCACACGCGGCAGGAGTTCATACATAGAATGATGTGGTGGTTCAATCATGTATGGCGGTTTCCTTAGGCTATGGCGAAATTCTCTGTGGCAGTTCGGCACATCTATATTTATAGGCTCAATGCATCTGTCTCACTCTCTTTGTCCAGCTTCTCATATGAGAGTCGATTGTAGGTTCCTTGTCTCTGCCAGGACTTCATGACTGGGCTAATATAGTGTCTTAAGGTCTTCTCAGAACTAAGTCGAATCTCTGATAAGGTCCATGGTTGTGTTGAGTCTTCTTTGTAACCAGCAACAAGGCCCGTAGGCATGAGCTGGATAGTGTGTCGAGGTCTATTGTCTTGAACCGAGTTCTTCACGATACATGTTGTCATTTTGTGTCGCAATATCTCTCTCTATTAGGCATGATCAATTGATATTGCATGTGATAGATTTCAAGGAATCATCTCAGGTTAATGGCTTAGCACTAATTCCAACATGTTACTCATTTTGGGTACTAAAATGCATACTTTGAAATCTACAATTATGAAGGCATTTAAGAAAGACAGGTTTATATATATGTTGCACATGTGACGATGTTTTTGAATTTTAAGAATAGGCATGAAAGAATCATAAAAGGACTAAATGCAAAATAATCCACTGAAGACTTGATATTTTGCTTGATTTCAAGAGTGTCTTATGAATCAAGATGATAGGCAAAAAAGGATCCAACCACCTTGATAAGTATGTTGTTAGAATTTAGAAAGTTGCCAAGGTGTTATGCAGGAGATGTTCATCACGTCATGCAACAATGTGTAAAGTTGGAACTTATGTCCAATTCCTCAACCATGGTAATCAAGAAAAGGCGATAACCACACGTTAATAGGTCCCCACGATGTTCAAATAGGTCTTAGTATTAGTAGCATAGTAGTAGCGTCATGAGTTCATGAAAATTTAACCCAAGGATAAGATCCATTAATTGGATATCCTAGATAGCCGTCAAAATTTCCAGAATGTGCTTTGAGTCTCCCTTTACGAAACTCTTGATGTTGCTTCGTGCTATTCGTCTCCCCTCCGTGCTTGCTCAACCTTCCCATATGTTGTCCCCTACCCATATTCATTTGCCCTCCATGCCGGCTCATCCATCTTTCAACCTCATCCCCTTCATGCTCCTATTCACTTAGCCTCAGCCGCCTTTTAGCTTGGGAGAGCACTGGGGTTGCTGAACTGTAGCATGCTGGCTGTTGGGGAGGGGGAGAGGGGATCTGCTGATTGATGCAGAGACAAAGATGAGGGGGTAGGGAGAGGGGCGGGATGGGTGGTCTGAGCAAGGGAGAGGGACATAGAGATGGAGAAAGGGAGAGGGAGATTAAAGACATCATCCCCTCATGTGTAGAGGGCATGTGAGGGATCTCCCTTGCTTGCCTTTGATTACCCACTCAGTGGACTCTACTGTTTCCACTACTTTCATGTAAAAGTAAGGAAAGAGGGGGTGCCCAACATGGGGTCTGCGGCCAAGATGAAGACGAGATGTAGAAGGGAGCCTAAATTTTCTCTGCAAAATTACCTTTAATCTCTAATCGGTTGTATGCCAAAATCTTTGTTCCTTGCCTTCGATTACCCACTTTTGGGCTTTGATGTTTCCACTACTTTCATGCAAAAGTAAGGAAAGAGGGAGTGCCCAACAATCGAGTCTGCAGCCATGATAAAGACAAGGCATAGAGGAGAGCTTGAATTTTCTATGCAAAATTACCTTCAATCTCCAATTGGTTGTATGTCAAAATTACATGTAGTTTGTTGGTTACAATTTTTTGAAATCCGGCAACCCATTATGTCAATAGGGTGTCACCCCATCAATCAATGCCAATTCTTGTGCATGTCAAGATTCTTCAAAGCACTATAGCAATAATGAGGTGCACAAGAGTGCCACCTTAGCATGACAACTCTAGAGTGTCCTACCCATGCTTACAGGTTCACTTTGCTAAATTCCGTTAGCCTCACAAGCCCATTAAAAATAAAGTGATGACCTTTCTAGTTCAATTGTACTAATTGTGCTTAAGAGTACAACAAGTATATTTCCCTTCTACTATCACCTCCCTTACACCCTCTTATGTTTCTTGTTCTGCAAAGCCTCCTCCCTGTTGATTCTTTCTTATAAGACTCATGCTTAGGGTCCTCCAAGAAGGAAAAACTCATTGTGATAAAAAATATCCTATTAATCTTCAATGCTCTCAACTTCATTCACTGCTTTCTACCATGCTAGCTCTATTGAACTAAATCTTCAAACTATATTATCTCTTCTGTTGCATGATGAAACTTCTATGGTTTCAACTTGAATTGTTTCCATTGCTAAATATGAGTCAACCTTGCTATTGTTTCCTTTCTCTAGTTGACCTTCTCAGTTCTTGTTGTTCTTCTCCTATTTCAGGGCACTCTTGGTCAAGCTTGTAGCTAGAACCCTATGGTTATAGGCAACCTATTGCTAGTCCCCTCAAATGACACTCACCTTTAAACAATGGAAGGTGTGTGAAAGGTTGTGTGCCATTTCTCTCTCCATAAATTTCAGTATTTCAACAAAGGGTAATTTCCGCAAAGCAAAAGGGCAAAAGGTACAAGAGAGATAGAAATGGAAAAAGGGGATAATCCTAAGAAGGAAAAGAGAAACTAAAGAAGGAGAAGAAGAAAGGGAAACAACTATCGATGACATGAAAAAATGTAGTAACCGTAGTGCACTTCCACATAAAAGGCGACCAACACGACCTCTTTCCAAGAGACTTTGATTGTGACATCAGTCTCTACATCATCATCATCATCACCTACATCCACTACACCATCCTTAGAGGTGACATCACTGCTATCTATGCATGTGACAGTGCCATCATCAAAGTTAGCATCATCATCATCATCATCACCATCAGATCATCATAATTGTTGGGATCAGGCATATCCCTGATGTGCCCTATTAGCTCGACTCTCTATGCCTCACTACACTATGCCTTGTTTCTTTCACCCTTACCCCTTACCTAGCAACCATTCCCCTCCTAACCACACCCATAGTCCAGATGTCCCTCACCATTCTGAGTCCCCTTCTCCCATGTCCCTAATCATTTAGGCCCTCTTTAGGCCATATCCATGCCCATCGCTACATGGTCACATAGTCCCATTTGACATTTGCAATCACCTCCTCATGGACATACAATGAAAATTTCGTACATGAGAGGCACAGTAGGCTAGGAGATAATACAATTCCGTAATGAGATCCCAACAAGCAGCTATACGGACAAAAGATCCAAGTGGTGTGTAGTGAAGATACCAATTTGCATTCAACACGTATCACTTTCCAATAGTGATCTTGAATTCTTTTGAAATTGAATATTGAAAATGAGTATTTTTTTTATGTTAGGTTATTGCAAAACAATTTGCATTCTACACATAACACATTGCATTTAGCATAAACCACACACTTTTGTGGAGGGACGGTTGGAAATCTTGCTCTCTAAAAATTATAAGACCAAGGAATATGCCCTTTCTTGCATTCATACTCAGGGGGTGCACTACTAAGAAATCTTAGGTATCACGTGCGTTCAAAAGGTATTTAAAAAACCCCTCAACTAAAATCCCCCTCCTAGTAAAACCACCCCTCTTTACTTATGAACTAACATATTTTTTTCTAAATTTGAATTTAAAAAACCCCTCTTGATATTGTAATCCTATTAAAATTTTTCCAAAAGTGGGATTAAAATACCCCTCCTTTTGAATGCACGTGGTACACTAAAATTTTTAGAGGTGAACTCCTCTAGGGTTCATAACACTTTGCATTCAACACATAGCACTTTGCACTCATATTACATAGCACTTTGCACTCATATTATATGCACATCACATAGCGATCTAGACATAGCAACTTGCATTAAAAAAAAACCACACATTTGTGTGGTAGAGAGTTGGCAGGCTTCCTCTCCAGAAGTTACAAGACCAAGGAACATGCCCTTTCTTGGGTTCATAGCAGTTTGTATTAAGCACATAACACTCTACAACACATCGCAATTTGAATTTGGAACATAGCGACCTAAAGTTTTAACTAATTAAAAGCATGATTTGATTTTTTGATTAGGAAGCTATGAGAGTCGATAATATGTAAAATTTTGAATGTAATGTGATAAAAAATAACCACTACGCCCATCTTTCAATAATCAATGAACCGGTTCCTACATTGGTATGTAAAACAACATACTTGACGTTGGATAATGAATAGTTACCAATAAGAATAGTTTATGTTAGCATTGGAACACTCGTAACTCCATGGATGGCTTTCAGTTCAAAAGTTGGAGGAGGTGTGTAGAATCTATCATTGAAGGTCAGAGCCCCTATTGGTTATTTTGGATCTTCGATTGAGCGATAGCCAATGAAAAGGCACCCTAGCTTGAAGCATACAATAGTTGGTTGCATCAATCAAAGAATTGCTATGGCAATCTTGAACAAGAATTGATCTCAGAATAATAAGGTTGAGTGCGAAAGGTTTTCATCAAGAATTGAATATAGAGGTTTGAAAGCTATGTGGAAATTTTCCATCTATTTCAAAGAAATCTAGAATGGAATTGAGATATCAAGCAATTGAGCATCAGTTCTGAAGCATCTTTATGAGACACTCAGTTTCTAATACAAATCTTGATTCGAGAGGCTAGATGATTGATTGGGAGAAAAGGATTAAGCAACCCAATAGTGTAGTCCAAGAAGAAGCATAATCTTTTGTTGAAGAAATCAATAGCTCAATCCAATCAATTCATACAAGCATTCCAAGGGCCCAAATGATGAAAAGTTGAAGACAAAAGTCCATTTGGAAGAGAAGCAAAATTTTGAGTGCATCATGCTCAAATTAGAAGACCACTTGATCAACAACGTTGATGTTTCTAGTAATGATTTGGAGCAAGAACGAAGTTATATCTTGTTGAAGGAAAAGCACTTTTTGGAAGAGACAAGTAAAATTTTCAATGGATCATGCACAGATTCAAAGGTTGAAGAACCATTTCATCGAGAGAATTGAAATTTCTAGGAATGAATCCAACCAACCATTTCATCAAGGGCATTGATGAAAAGTAAAGCCTATAGAGTGAATAGTAGACCAATTAATTGACAAGTGAGTCATAAAACATGGGGCAAGAAAGACAATGATGAAAGTGGTAAGAATGAGAGCATACCTATGAAAAGGGAGGAGGAAGAAGCACAAACTACTATTGAAGAGGAAGAAGAGGAGCACATCCTTGAAGGGATGAACTCTAAGAGCTTCATGACAATGTCTTCCTTGGTAATTAGTAGGAGGCATACCTATGAAGAGGAGGAAGAAGAGAAGGAGCATACCTATGAGGAGGATCATACTGATGAAGAGGAGGGAGAAGAAGCATGGACAACTAATAAATATGAAGAAGAGGAGCACAGCCTTGTGTTGATGGAGTAAGTGGGAGAACGTACCTATAAAGAAGAGGGAAGAGGACATAGAGGAGCACAACCTTGTGTTGATGAGCTCCTTGGGCTATATAGAAACATCTTCACAAGAACAATAGAGCTCAACACATTGAATGGAATCGGCTACCATTGAATACAGCTATTGGTGATCAGAATTTTCTGCCATCGAATCTAGCTATTGCTCCTCCAAAAGGTGCAAGATCTCTGAAAGCATTGAATCTAGGCATCGTACTCCTCATTATTTTGCCAAATCTAGGGGTAGAAAATCTAGGATCTTTGCTAATAAACCCCCTCGCTCATGGCCACAATGTGTGTCTTGTCCAGTAGTAGGAAGAAGAAAATAACCATTTCTAGACATGCTGGTGCTATGGATTGAGGGAGGGGATGCTATGATGAGGGATACCAATTGATGTTGCATTATTGAATAGTGAATAATTCTAATGTGATGGTTCACTCTTGGATTAAAGCATAAGTGTGAATGGAATGGAAGAAAAATTATGCAGTGAAGAAGGGAGGGAGGGAGGGCAAGAAGATGTGCAGAAGAGCAGAAAGATGCGAGGATTACTTTATCCTGGAGTTTAGGGCACTTTATACAAAGAAACAACTAATAATAAGGTTTGGATTGATTAAGGTATCTCTTTTTTTTTATTAAGGAGCATGACACGTGGTTGGAGGAGAGGGGAGCTTTTCATTTCATCCACTATGTCGCCTACCTAAAGAGGTGGTAGTTGTATAGTGACAACCTTAAGCAGTGGGCTAGGAGTTGAGGTAGTAGAGGCACCAATAGCCACCATACAATAGGCCATTGCAAAAAATTCTAGATGGATATATGTCACAAAATGGAGTTTTCAAAGGCCACCATTTGAAGCAGCAATAACAAACAGCCAATAAGGGTATCAATGTTAATGTACAAGGCATCTGCACCCCTACCACTCCCATTGATGATGAGACTAGTGTCATGACTTCTAGCCTAGGATTCAAAGAGCAAGGGGTTGAGGGGGCCTGGCATATAGCGTGGGACTATAATCAAGATCATCCTCTCACCATTTTCTTAGGGGTGTTAGGCTTTGCTTGTGGTACTTTGTAGATGATCAGCTTGACCACCCAGATTTCTACTTGGATGCCTTACACCTCTACAGGTTGGGGAGAACATTGTTTTGCAAGAGTAATATTTGAGAGAGGCTCTCAAGGATGAGTCTTAGGATTGCATGTATAATTTGGAGACCTTCAGTTACCGTGTGGTCTTGACAATGTTGATAACTTTGAGTTGAGTTTAATGCCTCTTGTATTGGGGTTCATTGATGTCATTTATTGTGGTTTTTATTTTAACCTACATCTTGTGCTCTTAATAAATTTCTTTTCTCACCTAGCAATTGGGAAAGTATATTCTTGGTTCTTGTTGGGTCTTTTGTGCCACCTAGAGCCGATTTTCAATATGGTTCACGTAATTTACCTATTCACCTAGCTACTTCAAAAGATTGTGCCTCAATTTTGAGATTGAGTACTAGAGATATTTGTGCCTTTACCTATTTAATGGAGTTTCATTGATCCATTTGTTGTGCCTTAATTGGAAAAACTTATATGCATTTTTGTCGACCTAACTTGTGTGTTTAGGCATACACTTATGGAGTTGTAGGATTTGAGAGAATCATGTCGACAATTTAATTCATTGGTACCATGGTTGTGAAACAATGTTGTTATTTGTAGTTCGACCCCCCAATCTAATGGAATTTTCTAGAGCTTTTCTAGCCTTGAGCTTGAGTAGAAAGGAATATTGGCAAGTTGGAAACTTGACTACTTTGGAGAATTGGCACATGAGTTTAGATGTGGACATGCATGTGTCAAAAGTGAAACCCGATCATTTTTTGTGATGGATTGTTGGATTGTGTTAAATACTTGAATATGTATGCCTCTACTAATTTATTTGTCTCCGTTGATGCATTTTCTCTATGTCTTTTGTGCTTTGGATATCTAGGACTTGACTATTTTCATGTGTTGAAACTATCCTAGGATGGTATGTAGCCCCTTTTGTTGAAAACCATTTATAATTGATGACTTCGTGCATGGTGTGTGTCCCATTTTGGTCTTGGGGGAGTCATCCTCTATATTGCACATTGTAATTCAAGGTCTACTTTTAAAATCTCTTATCTGTGAATATATATGATCAATACAACTCTATAGCTTTTATTGAAAATTTTTATACGATATGCCTCTGTAAATATATTTCTATAAAAAACATGATTAAAAATGCCCTTATGTTGAACGAGTCACGTGATAGTCACATTTTTTCTATGTGACTCCTCTAAGATTTCGGTCGACATGGTAAGTTACTTTTAGGTTTGCATACTATCATCAAGGTAGCCATGTTTCTTTTAGTGTATTGCATGGCCTATCAAAATAATTGGAAGTTTTATTGGGCCAGGAGGTTTGCTAGTTTTCTTGATGCATCTTTTAGGGATCCATGACCAATGTAATCTTCTTTTGAAGTGTTAATGTAGAAAGTAGTACACATCTTTCTTTTCTACACAGACATTTTATCCTTGTTTGTTTAAATTGTATGGTTGTTTGGATTGGTATGGAGTGGAACACTTGTTGTCAATAAATGATAGCTTCTTTTCTTGTTGATATGCCCATGTTAAAATTTTGTTTAGGTGCAATGTGATCGAGGTATTTTCTTCGGAGTCCTTATACATCTTTTTTTAATAGCAAATATGTGCTTGAGGTTCTTCTAGATAGCTTGATATTATCAACACTTCCTTTTGTATTTTGATAAGTGGTGTAGAATTTTTATAGGAACTGATGGCAATTCCCTAGCATTCATTTGAATTCAATGATCTCTTCTCTTAAGTCTTGTATGACATGGTTTTGCTATCATAACATGAAGTAAATTTGTTCTTTTTATCATGCTCCTATTGGAAATATTCCAAATATTGTTGCTAAGCATCCTAGAATTCATTAGTTAGCTGTACTTGTTCTTGGAAAACTTCCTTGAAATGCCAAATTTTGTGGTGGGCTAGTTCCTTATACCTTCTCGTTGGTCCCCGACAAGTACCACAAATGGTACTTGTGTTATCCTAGCTTGGGCAATTGGACTTGAGAAATTATTTTGAAATGGCATGTTTCGTTTAAGAAAACCTTACCCTTGTGCATGATAGTTGGTGAAAAACATGGTATAATGCATTTTGAACCTAGGCAGTTGTCTCAAAATTGAATGTTTGGTTTTAGAGGACCTAGACAATGGCACCTTTGTTAAACAATGTCACTTTGTTAAGCCTTTTTTTTTTGTGGTTCAATCCACCACCCCTTGCAGCTTGGCGGGCATGTCACAAATGCTCTTGTACTGAACACCTACCACCCCACTAAAAGCCTAATTGTAGCTCCCACTATGTTAGTGTTGAGGTGGTGCTACGCGATCTATTATAGCTTGTTACAAATGAAGAAAATGTCGGTTACACATTGTAATTCTCAAGGAACTCAGTGATCAAGGTCATATCAATGTAGTTGGAAATAGTTCAACCATGCCTTGTAGTCCAAGTGCTTGCACGTGAGATTGGACTACAGGATCTTGGAGGGTTTCATAGCATGGTGTGGTATGATAATATAGCGAATATTTGTTGGTGGCACTAAACTTGTATTTGGAATGGATCACTCTACCACCGAGCTTGTTCATCCATTGAGCTTCTAACCTTGAGGAGTGGGTTGTGTGGACCACATCATGCCTATTCCTTGGTATCTTTGGATCTCTTCCCTTTGGTACTTATAACTTCTTACTAAACCTCAAGATTCCGGTAATCTTGAAGCTCATGTTCATAGATTTGGGATGGCATGAAAATAGAGATGCGATGGGAGGTAGTCGTTTCAGACGATTGTGCCGTGGTAAGGAGAATAGAAGGGCAAAGGAGTGGAATATTCGATTCAAAATCAAAATCAAGTTTTGGACTCATAGGAAAGAGAGCCTTGAGCCTTGCAATCAGTGGATGAGGATGAATCAAGTGACATTCACGAAGGTGGGAACAAGGTTGTTCGTAATTAGATAGAAGCTGGTTGGAATTTTAAAAAACATTTGGCAGAGTTTTATTTGAAAAGTTTACATAGCATGGAGGGTTCGATGGGCTATATTTATAGATTTTGGCAATGCAGTGCAATACGTTACGCTCATTGCAACATGACATGGTGTTATGGATGAGGGGTTATGGATTTCATGATAGCATGGCAATAGCCACTATAGCAGCATGGTGAAGTTTATATAGTGTAGCGTGGTAGAGCATTCGTTAGCAAGGCGTTACGAATATCGTGGTGCATGGTCATGCAAGGGAGTGCGTTAATGGCATTACAATGTGATGGAGCATTAACGGCATTACAACATGGCATCGCATTAGTCTTAATGCAATGTTATACAGTTAGTTGGACAATTTTCCTTGTTGGGGGGGGGGGGGGGACTCACACTTAACTACACTTGCGTAGCCCTTACCCTTAGATTGAGAGGTAGTTTACTTTTCCCTATCAACCTATTTGTAGAGCTTCTATGTAGTCTCTAGTGGTGACTCACATGGTGTGGGGATCTTGAGTAATGCCGTCAATGCCTCTACTCTCAAACAACCCCTTGTGGGAGCTCCATAAGCACAAATAGCTATCTACTTGTGTCACCCAATCGTCTACCGGATCATGTGCAAGTAATTCCACGGGGAAAGGGAAAGCGAGCAAAGAGGGAGAGGGAAGGGAGAAGATAGCATGAGGGAGGGGGACAAGATCAAGTGATAGTGGAAAAATCACAAGATAACTCACAAGGAAGAACAAGGAAACTCAATGCAAGAAAATGAGAGAAAAGAGAGTTTCTATTCCATTCCTTGAAAGTACACAATGAAGACCAAACTTGAACATTTGGCCTTTTATACATGTCACCTTTCGAAGGGAGGGTAGACCCTATTCCTTGCACCACCCTCCTAAACCCTTCAACCCAAATGAAGGCGAAAACCTTCATTACCCCAACCATGATGATGCATGTTCCTTTCACACATGCATGCACTATGTTTGCTTATCACACTTAAGCCTACATCTCTCACCAGAATATGACTTGAGCTTCTAAGCTACACATATACTACAAATGACAACCCCGATATATCTGTAGGTGACAAAAAGCCTTGGAACCCTTCATACTGAGAATACCCTGCTCTTCTTGTGGAAGCCATGGGAAAGAGCCAACATTGGCTTCAGTGCATGCATGCAACCACTCTAGACTTCGTTGGATTATTTCAAGATTGCAGGGTTGGTCTTCTAGGGCTTCAGGTTTTACTAGCTCTAGTAATGGCATTGCCATAAGATAGTTGGCTGAGTCCCGCCGAACCAGTTTGCACCATGCCATAAAATTATAAACGATGGGGTGGTAGCAGAGGGTGAGGATATCCATATCAACAACCAAAACAAAATCCTCTTGGAAGTAGGCCATAACTAGTGTCAAATGTGCTTGTACAGTGGAGTGGTGGAGGGGCTTGTTAAGGTCATGGAGTATGAGTGTATTATCAAAATTGATGTTGTAGGGCAGAAGTTCGGCTATGAGTGCATGCAAGAAGTAAGTGTACATGTTGAGGACTATGTGTGGTGTGAAGAAGAGGGTTGAAGAGCGGGATAACACTTCCTACAGCCTATCGTGGATTTGATTGGGGTATCATGCTAGAGGGGAAGAAGCCAATGTTGTCTGAAGGTCCACCTGTAGTCTCTAAAATTTCCACTCTCTTTGCTAGGCAGTTGCATAGAGTTTTTCTATTAGGGATGCCTATTGTTGGATCTTTAGCTCCAGTGCCTACTTTTCTTCTATGACCCAGGCATATTAGTGATCTGCATGCTCTTTTTGTAGCATGGCCATTGTCTATCAAAGCTGGCATGTGGTTTGAAGGATCTCCTCGTGTTGCAGACTAAAAGCCTCCTATTGTTGATGTAGGACATGTGAAGAGAGTGGGAGAGAAGTAAGGATTCTCATTTGCAGCTTTCTCACATACACAATGGCGGAATACACACAAAGGTGGAGGTTGAAAACAGTTTTCCTCTTCTTAGTTGTGAAAGCCAAAAGAACTCTCTCTAAGTATAAAAGGAATAGATGAACCCTATATGTGGATCTCAAACCAAACTCAGCTAACCTAGGTGGCATACAAACTAAGCCACTAACTAGAGTACATAAAGATAGCTCTCATCCAGCTATTATTCATGGACGGTGTACCAACCCCATCTGCAGCTAACAAGTCGGTGACATAAATGCACAATGGTCACCCTAGCATATCACAAGTGGAGCTCGATATCTTAACAGTCCCCCTCGAGCTCAATCCCAACTCCTGCACACCAAGTAGGTCTCTGAACTTGCACAGCTTCTCTGTGCCCAATGCCTTCGTGAATATATCAACTACCTAATCCTCTGTGCTGACATAAACTACATTAATAAAACCTACTAGAACCTTCTCCTGCACATAGTGATAATGCACCTTAATGTGCTTTGTTCTAGCATGATAGATTGGGTTATTTGCCGAGTGTATACTAACTCATGTTCACACAATAAATGACAACTGGCCCATCTATAGACTGATGCATGTCATCAAGTATCTTATGCAACCAAGCTGCCTCACATGCAACCATTGATGCACCCTTGTACTCAGCCTCTGTGCTCGACAAGGCAACTATAGGTTGTTTCTTGCTACTACAAGTGACTGCACCACTCCCAAAAGAAAACACATATCCACTGGTAGATCGTCTATCAGAAATACTACCAGCCCAATCAGCATAAGTGTATCCATGATGAAAAATCATCAACATAAATGGCAAGCATCATAATACCTCTCTCTGTTTTTCTCACATAAAGTGAGAAATGTGCCATGGAAATCTGAAAGCCAATAGTGACAAGATACTATCCTATCTTGTCAGACCATGGTCTGGGTGCTTGCATCAAGCCATACAAGGCTTTCTTCAACCTGCAAACAAGAACAACATGCACATAACGTGGTGGCTACTCCATATAGACCTCTTCTTGCAAATCACCATGCAAGAAGGCATTCTTTACATCCATCTGATGTAAAGACCATCCCCTTGATGCACCCATAGCAATGACTGCTCTTACACTTGCCATTCTCGCAACCGGAATGAATGTTTCTTCATAATCAATGCCATATGCCTATGCATACCCCTTGACAACTAATCTTGCCTTATATCTACTCACAGAAACATCTGCATTGTGCTTCACCTTATAGACCCACTTGCAGCCAATTGCATTCTTGTCTTTAGGCAAAGGCACCAATTCCCAAGTAGCATTTGCTTCCAAGGCATCCATTTCTTCATCCATGGCTTTCTCCCATTTTTCTTTTCCCATGGCTTACTCAAAGAAAGTGGGTTTTGGTTCATGTATCACTTTGACCATATAGGCATAGTGAATGGCTATAAATCCATCATATTTTAGCCTATCCAAACAATACTTAACTCTGGTAGACCTGCACAAAATAGGCTCACTACCAAGTGCTCTCATAACATCCCTTGTCTTCCTTACTCTAGGTGTAACAACAAAAGGAATACCCAACTGATCATCACGGCTCTGTTCTGAGCCACTGGACTCACCATCAACATAAGGGTGACATGCATTCACATCAACCATGGGCTGATCTACTTTCTCTTTTCCCTTTCATGATACTTGCATACCACTATCTGCATTGCTTTGAGGAGATTCTCCTGATCTCAATTTGCCTGTCCATGGCAAAGTATGTGAACCACTGCTAGAGGACACTACAGGTACACTAATATGTTGTGATTGCTATTGTGAATTCTGTGCAGCATTACCATTTTGTGCATCTACATCATCAATCACATTTACTCGTTTATACCAACTACTCATCTCATCAAAAACAACATCTGTGCTCACTGTAAAGTTATGAGTAGAAGGATTATAGCATCTATATCCTTTCTGCTACAAAGAATAACCAATAAAGATGTGTTTCTCAACATTTGGATCCAACTTGGATGTCAACTCATCTGGCACATGAACATAGGCAATGCAACCAAAAGCTTTCAAATGAGAAATATCTGGTTTCCTACAAGTATACCTCTCCTTTGGCATCATGCCATGTATTGCTAAAGTGGGATTCTTGTTCATTATGTAGACCGTTGTAGCAGCTGCTTCAGCCCAATAATAATATGGCCGGTCTTTTTCGTTGAGCATGGCATGAGATGCCTCTCCAATATGCCTGTTTTTCCTTTCTGCAAGTCCATTTTGCTGTGGGGTATGACTACATGAATATTGCTGCTTTATCCCATGCTCCTGCAGGAACCTTGCAAACTCATTTGAGAGGTACTCTCCCCCTCCATCTGACCTTAGGCATTTTATTTACAGGCCTATTTCTTTCTCAAACATAGCCTTAAAAGCTTTGAAATGCCCAAACATTTCTATTTTCTTTTTCATAAAATACACCCAAACTTTTCTACTGTAGTCATCAATAAAAGTGACAAAATAATGATAGCCTCCAATAGATGCAGCTTTAGTAGTCCACACATCAAAGTGAATTAATTCCAATGGCCTCTTACTCTCTTGAACATGTCTAGAAAATGGCTTCCTTGCCTATTTTCTAAATTGACAGGCTTCACATACCTTATGCATTTCTGCAACCTTGAACTCAGGCAATCCTGCAACAATATTTTGGGCTTGCATTAATTTAAGTCACTGTGCATTAACATGACCAATGCGTTTATGCTAGATATCAATATCTGCAACTACACCAGTCCCATGTGCAAACATGACTGCACTCAATTCAGGCATGTCGGCATCCAACGTAAACATCCTACCCTTCTTCTTCCCTTTTGCTATCAAGCGACCTTTATTTTTCATATCCTCAACAAAGCATCCATGAGGATTAAATCTGACCTGCAAGCCCTACTCAACCATTTGACCAACATAAAGCATGTTCTTGGTGATATTTGGGACATGAAATACATCAAACAAGTATTTCTTTTTCCCATCTTGCATAGACAAAGGAATTTTACCAATTTGCACAACAGGATGTGCAGTATCATCACCAGTCTCCTCAAATCCTAGTCTTCCCATTTTCCTTGCATCTTGCATCCATTCTGCATGACATGTCATGTGGTTTGATGCACCTGAGTCAACATACCACACATCATTACTTTCTTTTGCACTTGTCACAGAATTGGTCATGTGCTGCACCATAAACAAATGCTCATTTCTATCATCACCCTGACTACTAGAGGATGCATAATTACCTTGCTGCAATTTTCCATTCATGATGTCAGTTTGCTTTTTGTGGCAGTCTTTGGCCATATGACCCATTTTACCATACTAGTATCATTTAACATTGCTATTTGCATTTTGGCCAGCACGACCTCTTTGGCTCCCCTTGCCTCTAAGGTTAGCACGTCCTCCTCCATAGGACTGGTTTTCTTGAATTTGCTTCATATTCTGATTTCTGCCATGGCCTCGAGATCGGCTTGCTCTACCTCTGCCTCTACCTCTTCCAGCATTTGAGTAGAAGATAGCTTCTTTTGAAGTTCCTCTTGAAGAAGATGCACCACCATTTCTCTGCTCTTCAAAAATTAGAAGAGCAATCAACTCCCCAAAATCAAGAAAATTCTCATGGATGGGAATGGATGTCCAAAATTGTGCATTGTCCTTTCCTAGACCATTCAAGGTCATAGAAACTAAATCATCATCTTCCATTGGCAACCCAATGGAAGCAAGTGCATCTACAATCTTCTTCACCTTCATATGGTAGCCATTGATGCTCATATTTTCTCTCTGCACATTATGCAACTCCTACTTGAGCTGCATTTTCTTGGCTTGCATATTTGTGCTATACATTTTTGTCAAAGTATCCCATGCCTCCTTCGATGTGCTTGCATCCTGAATATGCATAATCATAGAATTTGAAATACTGATAGACAGCTCGTACATAACTTTTCTGGCTCTCTCATGCCAGCCTTTAAATGCCTACAACTCCTGTTGATTGGGAACATTAGGAATAACTGGTTCTTGTTCAGCTCTAGTAATGAATTCCCAATAGCCTTTTCCCTTAAGGAAATTTGTCATTCTAAACTTCCATGCTGGGAAGTTGTTCTTGTCAAGCTTTTCAGTGACAATCTGTGAAAGAGCATCAGATGCCATTAAAAAACACTGCAAAAATATTCTGTCGCTACAAAAAACACAACTTATGTCTCACAAGGGCAAATCTGCAACACTGACAAAAGTGGCATTTGACCACACAGTCACTTCCTAGTGACGATTTTGCATCAACAGGAAATAAGAATGATTCTGTCACTCCCAATATCCTTGCGCACAAGCATACGATGCAATTTCTACAGCAACTTTTCATCGACCTATGGAATAGTGGTCGCACAGTAAAAACATAGCACTTTCCTGAGTACCTGTGAAAAACTTCTATCACCAAAAAGGGCCCTAAAATGGCCTCGAATCAAAAAAATAATGTCATATGCTACCCTCTTGCCACACTGTGAAGGGTGTTCGAATCTAGGACAACAGTGCACTCTTGCACTTTCTGGTTGTGCTACTTGTAGAGATTTGCTCCCAAACTCGAAAAAGGAAAGCAACACTGATCCTCTTACCAAGACACCATGAACATGGTTTGCTTTCTTGATCTCCTTAGCACGAACCGAGCTCTGATACCATGTGAAGAGAGTGGGAGAGAAGTAAGGAGTCTCACTTGTAGCTTTCTCACATACACAATGGGGGAATACACACAAAGGTGGAGGCTGAAAACAGTTTTCCTCTTCTTAGTTGTGAAAGCCCAAAGAACTCTCTCTAAGTACAAAAGGAATAGATGAACCCTATATGTGGGTCTCAAACCAAACTCAGCTAACCTAGGTGGCATACTAACTGAGCCACTAACTAGAGTACATAAAGATAGCTGCCATCCAGCTATTACTCATGAGCGGTGTACCAACCGCATCTACAGCTAACAAGTCAGTGACATAAATGCACAATAGTTACCCTGGCATATCACAAGTGGAGCTCGATATCTCAACAGGACATTCTTTGTGAGTGTAGTGAGAGCATTGATTGACAACATGAAGGCCAGCTCCTTTATATCAAGGTTACAATCACAATTGATCAAATCCTTCTAACCTTCAGTAGAGTTGTACAAAGTTTATGTACAAAAGTCCATGGCTTGTTGATACAAATTTAGGACGAAGGGGGGTTCGAGAGGAATTTAATATTGAGCTTCTCCTATCTGCTCAATAGTGGTAGGGGGTTAAGCTCCTGAGAATCCTAGGTGAGGTATGTTATTTGCTTGTCAGGGCTGATTGGTCACTTGAGATGGTGCTCCCACTCACGGCTAGCCTGAACTTTTGTTACCATTTTCTACTCTTCCTCTACCCAGAGCCTTTCTTGGTCCTCTTGCTATCTTAAGAGACCTTGATCTCATTTTTATTTCTCTGCCTCCTCTCTTTGTCTCGAGGCTTCTTCCTTTGCTTGAAGTTTTCTGGTGGCCTTGTCTTCCTATAGCTTCCTAGCTACTTAATCTTTTGGGCCTTCTTGGCTGCCTCTTCTTCCTTTTGTTTCTTTGCCGATGTTGATCCAGTGGACCATGGATAATACTAATACTAACCCAACGTCTATATCTGCATCACTATAACCTTCCAAAATGGGGTCATTGGAAAGGTGATGGATGATGGGCATCAAGAAAGGGGTTGCTGATCTTTTTGCTATGGTGGCAGATGCTAACAATCTCTCGATAAAAGAAATTTTCCCAGTTGGTGGGCTCCGTCTTATAAAATCATAGCAAGAAGTTGGGGAGGACCATTGAATGATGCTATGTTCTCTATATTTTTCCAAGCAGCATGATGACTTGATCAACTTTTGCAGATTGCAGATCCCTTATCAGATTGAGTGGTACCCCTCCCCGATGAATTTTGTTGTTGTAGGGGCCGTTGATGCCAACCTCTTCTCCATGGTGCTTAGTGTCTAGAATGGTTGGGAGATAATGGGTAGGTCAAACGCTCTCTAAATTGTCTCCACTATGAAATGGTAGTAGTGGAGTTGGTCTCCACTGTGAAATGGTAGTAGTGGCACTGGCCATCTACATGTACCCAACTCGTGGTGCTTGCTGCTTTGTTGCAGTTGGCTACAAGCTCCACAACCTCTCAGAGATTGAGGTGGCAGGGGAACTTCGACGTCCTTGTCTGTAGCCTGATTGCACTGATATGGGGCACCACTTCAAGATCCTGGAGGGCCTTCTATGCTGTTGCATTATGGTAATACAACTTTTAATCCTTGACATTGTGCCAGAACTGCAAGTGCAAGTCTATTCCTTGTAGCTGCTCTAGCCACTCTTGTCCCAGTGGGTGAAAATATTTTCATCTGTACTCCATGTTTTGAGAGGCTATGTACTTCTATAGTGTCTTGAATCCTTTTCTTTCGAAGGTCTGCATGGTAGATTGCTAGGTGGAGAACTCTGGTAACTGGAGTTGCTCTTGTCCTGATATTGGGAGGGATATGGTACGGGAGGAGGAAGTTGTAATTGGTTGATGGAGTATGGAGGTAATCTATGTGAGCTCTTCAATGGAGAAAAGATCGTTGTGAGAAGATACTGAGTGGGAGGAGATGGTGGACATGAATGAAAATGTTGAGTGGGGTGGCCCTTGGGAGCTATGAGAATTTGAAGAAAATTTTGGCAAAGTTTCCTGTGACAGAAAGTGAGCTCCTAAAATGGAGGTAGGTTGCTTAGATAGGACACCTGGTGAAGAAGCGAGTTGCTTTAGCAAACAACGTAGCAACTGGCTTTATTAGAGTAGCAACTGGCATTAATCTTGATTTATAGCAGCAACTTAGCATTATTAAAGTAGTGGGTAGGTGTTATTAAAGCAATGACTAGATTTATTGGGATGGCATGTCACTGTGTTGTTAGAGGCAGGCGCTTTATCCATATAGCTGTGGGTATGATAATGGAAATGAGAGAGGGAGAGAGAAATGAGTGCACACAAGATACTAACTATACACTAAGTTGTATTGAACATGAACATGCAGATATACATGTGAACCCCTTAGGGTTAGGGCTAGGGACCCTAATGCCCTACATGTATGGTGCAATTTTTGCCATCCTTAACACCCCCTTTTAAATTTCACTAGATAAGTAGAGGACGCATGTACAAGACCTTTTTGTGTTTTGTTTGGTGCATATGATATCATCCAAAACTAGAAAAGAAAACTAAAAGAAATCAAAGTAGTATGTGGATGTGTGAGCACAATGACCATGTAGTGAAAGTGTGTAAAATGAGTACAACTTATGGTCTTGTACATAATATGGATGTCCCCCTCTTAAGTTGTGGGTCATCCTGCACCTTTGGGAATCAAACCTAGAAGGATGTCCAGAATTGTGCATAATCCTTTCCTAGACCATTCAAGTGACAATCTGTGAAAGAGCATCAGATGCCATTATCGAAGCCCGTGAAGCCCATTTCATCACTGGCTACAGCAACCCTGATTCCTTAGCATCTAGCCACCCAATGCACATGGCACATGTCAGGCTAGTTCAACACCATCAAAAGCTGATCTTCGAGAAGTGCCGGAATACTTCAAGAAATACACAAGCGGTAGTGCGCCAAGAGCAATGCCAAGACCACTAAGAGAATATGAAGTTCAAGAAACTGATAGCATTGGAGAAACTCCAATCTATGAGGGACTGGCAAAAATACACACAATAAACCTCGCCCTTAAAGGGGAGGAAGAAAAATTAGTCTTCATTAGGAAACAACTTTGATAAGAAGATGAAACCAAACTCAAAGCACTCCTAATGGAATACCATGACTACCTAGCATGGTCATACAAAGAGATGAAAGGAATTTCTCCAGACGTGGCAGTACACATGATACCTATAAGGGAAGGTGTCCACCCTAAGGTAAGTGGACCTTATCACACAAATCCTAAGTATGGCACCATGGTTTATGACGAGCTGGAAAAACTCCTAGATGTCGGATTCATCTACGAGATAGAGCATACTGATTAGGTTTCACCCATTGTGATTGTGCCTCAATGCAACAAGAAGCTAAGAATATGCATAAACTTTAAAAATGTGAATGAACTTTAAAAATGTGAATGCCGCCACAATTAGGGATCACTATCCCCTACCCCTAACAGAAATAGTGTTGGAAAAGGTGGCAGGCTTTGAAATATATAGCTTCTTGGATGGCTTCAGTGGCTATAACCAAGTGCAAATTGCTCCTAAAGACCAATCAAAAAAAGCATTTGCTATAGAATGGGGTATCTTTGCATATAGAGTCATGCCATTCGGCCTTTGTAATGCCCCGGCCAGATTCCAGCGAGTCATGTTCATAGCTTTCAAGTCATTTCTGAATAAGTTTTTACAGGTGTTCTTGGATGATTTGTGCATCCATTCAATAAAAAAGACCACTTCAAATGTCTTGAAGCAGTACTAATCAAATGCAGGGAGTATGGCATCTCCCTAAATCCAATAGAATGCCAGTTCATGGTCACCCACGGAGTTGTTTTGGGACACATCGTCTCTCAACATGGGATTGCAACTGACATGGACAAAATCAAAATCATCATGGAATTGCCTCCTCCTACAAATTCCAAAGGTGTACAGGTCTTTATGGGACATGTCGGTTATTATAGAAGATTTATATTACAGTATGCCATGATAGCTAGACCACTTTACAAATTATTAGTGGAATTCTTATGGACCAAAGAGTGCGACCAAGCCTTTGAGCTTTTAAAGTGGTGCCTAATCACAGCACCCATCCTTATATCTCCCATTTGGGATATTGATTTTCATGTTCATACTGATGGATCCAAGTATGCAATTTGCCACAAATTTCCCTTAACAATTTAACAAAACCCTCTATGCAATATCTTTGACTCAAGTTCCTCTTCACTAGTATTGACAAAGGTTCTTCATCAATAATTGGTTCATCTTTCTTCTCCTCCACTTGCTTAATGATAGGATAGAATGATGAATCTTATTTTGAAGTATATTGAGTACCCTCTTCATGAAAGATCATAGCCCTACTAGTAATGATATTTCTTACTTCAAGATTCCAAATTCTATATGCCTTATGATCATTGTTGTAGCAAAGAGATATTGCTTTAATCGAAAAGTGATTAACCTTCTTTTTGTGGGAATTAGGGATGATACATAAGAAATATAACCACCTTAGATGATCGCTTATACGATAAATGCCTCTTTGAGAGTTTTTAAAGGACATATTTACTTGCAATGTGGTTATGGATGTATACAATTGTGTCCTAGTTCTTTCACCTAATATGTGTCCTAGATCTTTCACCTAATATGTGGCTCATGCATTGATAACAACCATTTTATCAGGATACCTTTTGTTGGGAGATGGGAGAAGTATTGTGATGTCTTTCAATTTCCTTCTCTCTATAGAATTAAATGAATTTTGCTAACTTATTTTCTCTATCTTCATTTAATCCAAGAGCCTTTATATGTTTTCCAATTTGGTTCCAAGCATGGCAGCAAACTCCTTAAAGACTTTTTCTTTCAAGACATAGAACTAGTTATTCCTTGAACTATCATCTATGAATGGAAAAGAATATACTTTGTCCCCTATGGATTTGACATTCAATGGACAACAAAGGTCTGGATGTATCACTTCAAGGATACCACTTTTCCATGAACCTTTCTTAGGAGTTTTGCATGACCTATCCCTTGTATGTCATCTTTTCCTACCAAAGATGAGGTGGGCCATTGACAACTCTTTCCTATTAATAAGAATAAGGCTTTACGACCTAAATATTTCATGCCACAAGAATTCTTTCATGTTCAATTGAGATCTGTAGGATGTAAATTTAATGTTAATATGTATGAGCCTCCTCACTCGATTCCTTTGGCTATGATCTTAAAATCATCACCCTTACCTCTAACGAGACAATCACTCACCTTCATAAATTTAAGATTTTTGTTTTGTTTAGTAAGAGAACTAATAAAAAATAGTTTTTTGTATGGGCTAAAATGTATAATACATTATGTACCTCCCATAGGTCTTTGTTTCACACTTGTATTAAGATCTCCAATACCTTTGATTTGATGATCACCATTAATGTTACTCTTCCAAAGGTGGGAGAGCCACTGTGCATGAGATCCATGGCTAAAATATCCTAAATTTATGATCCATGCTTCATCAAGATGGCCGAATTTGATTGGTTTTGATACTAATAAATAAATTAATACTAGAAGTGTGGCATGTTGTAATGCTTATAAAGTCTTTATTGTTTCATTAATTTTTGTTGCTCTTCTTTTTATACATTCCATTGCACCCCATACTTTTTAAGCTTTGAGAATGTTCTTAAGCTTGAAGTTACAGATGGCACTCTCTAGAAGGGGACAAGAGCTACATGATATGTATGCTTAAATAAGGCAAATCAATCAAGTGTAAGTAGACATATAAGAAAATTAACTAATGCCTTTCCAATCAAAGTACACTGAATGATGAGGGTGATATGTGTGTTTTTATAAGGGCAGATCAATCAAATGTAAGTATGGCATTTAAGTAAAAGGTTAATGCCTCAAAGAATGCCAAAATTAAAATCAAATAGAATATAAGGCATGATATTAATCTCTCCACAAAGTTGTTAGGTAATGATAATGTTGTTAATGATGCTATAAATGGCACCATGGATGTAGGGCATAGGAGGGGCATAGGCTCAAACCCTAACCCTAACCCTAATAGGTAAAGATGTATATCTTCATCATGTTCAATACAACATCATGTAGAATTATCTACATGATCAATACAATATAGGGCATAGGGTGAAACCATAATCTGAACCCTAATGAGAGTAAAGAAGTATATATTCATCATCATGTTCAATATGACATAGTATACAATTAGCTACCTTGTGCATTCCAATCTCTCCCCCTAATCCTCCAACATGGTATTAAAGCCACTCATGCTCTATCCTTTGTGAAAGAGTGCAAGACCTTTCTTGATCAAGGTGCAAGCCTTTGCTTCATGCATAATTCCTTGCTTCAATCAAGCACAAGCCCTATTCTTGAGGCATCTTCATCTCTTGTTTAGTTCATCTTGTAGAGCTTCTTCCTTGTTTTGATTTTGGTCTAAAAAGATCTCCACCACTTTATGGATCTCTAGCTGTCCACTTTTGAGTGATTATGTGTTTATGTGCTTCCTTCCTTATACTCATGAGCATTGTAAGGTTTTCTTGCCTAAGGTTGTGAGAGGATCTTTTTTGAGACAAAGAGAGAAACATTTGGATCTAACAATATTATGGACTATCCCTAATAGTCTAAAATGACTTATAATTGACATACAAATTCCATCAAACATGCACACGCAAAAGTAGCATCAAATGACTGGCAATAGCAAAGCAATTACAACCGAAGCACTACATGATGCTTAGAAGGTAAATAGACAACACATCAGATGCAAATTCAATAACTTTTACTATCAACGCTCACTCAAAAGATTAGCACATAAGCAACTACAATGGCACTTTAGATTCCAAGCAAAGACAAGTAACTACAACATAGCAACCAATGACAAAATCACAATAGAAGCATTTCACTGTGCAAAAATGAGAAGTGGTGCTGGGAGACTCAACAACAAAATGTTCAATGTGATCATGACAACATTTACTACAAGGTTACAAGCCACAATGACATATAAATTCACACGCAACTCACATGATCTATAATGTATTACTTGATTATCATGACACAAAACTATGCCTATATGCAAAGCTAAGCAAGCCAAAGCATGACTTCAATGATGCAGCAAAGAATGTAAGTAAAGAGATAAAAGCCAATAGATGTGGCACCAAGGCTTCCAAATGAATCAGGTCTTGATTTCTTACTCAGATTGAAGGACCTTGGTGATCAGCTCACATCACTCGGACATGAGGTCAAAGAAGAAAGACTAGTCCAACTTGCCATCAATGGACTTGGATTAGATTATGGGCAGTTTGTGACCGCATTAGTCACTCGAGATGCATCTCCAACATTTCAACTCATGTCAGACATGCTCATGTAGGAGCAATTGAGACATGGTCTCAAAATAGATTCGAAGAATCATGACACCGCATTCATAGCAAGAGGAGGTACAAGAGGGTCATACAGGGGAAAATGCCAGAATTCCAGACGCTCTAGCAATCAAGGTAGAGGTCAATACTAGGGCAGACAATCTCCATCTTCATCAACTAATAGTCTGTCAAGAGTGGCAGCGGAAGATGTAAGCAAACTGAAGCTACAGAATCACACAGAGAATACTAGTGACAACAAGATGTGCCACAAACAGATCTGTTGTAACTTAGCCCATAAACCAGGGCAGCAACTGTAATACAAGGAGTCCTGAACAGGATGAGAAACAGGAGCTGCAGAAGGGGCTGAACTGGAGTAGAGGATCTGGGCACAAGGAGGCTGGAGCCTGAGAGCAAGAAGGCTGGAGGGGCCTGCAACGAGGAGGCAGGAGGAGCCTGGAGCAAGGAGCCTTGAGGAGCTGCTGGAAGAAGTGCAGAAAAGAGGAAGGGGGGAAGACCCTTTTATAGGGAAGGCCAGGAGGGTCGGCCAGATTGCCTAGACCGACCAGCCTGGTCGGTCAGCCAACTGGGCCGACCAGCTGGTCGGCCAAAGCCGGGCTGGTCGGCCAGCCTACCCCCTCTGGCCCCCCTTGCTGCGTGGGAGCTAGTCAGCCAGCCACCCCTGGAGATGCCTAATCTCAACACCCCCTCTCAGCTCCAGGGTGTGGCACAAGACCCACAGAGCTGGTATGACGTT
The DNA here is from genome assembly GCF_047967505.1 of Dipteris shenzhenensis. Taxonomy (NCBI): domain Eukaryota; kingdom Viridiplantae; phylum Streptophyta; class Polypodiopsida; order Gleicheniales; family Dipteridaceae; genus Dipteris; species Dipteris shenzhenensis. The sequence continues at coordinate 57,858,277 of NC_141602.1, read as the reverse complement.
GGAGAAGGGGAGGAGAAATAGGTTTGGTAAATATGTCGGCGACGTTGTCGGAAGTGGTGCTGAATAGGAGCACAATGGTACCGTCAAGAACCTTCTCTCGCGTGTAGTGGTACTGAATTTCAATGTGTTTTGTCCGAGCATGGAAAACCGGATTGCGAGCAAGGGCAATACGGCTTTGATTGTCACAAAAAAATGTGGTAGGAGCGGGTTGCTGAAAACCACAATCGAGAAGAAGGCGCCGAAGCCACACAGCCTCACAAGTGGCACTACACATAGCCCGATACTCAGCCTCGGTGGAAGATAGGGCGACCGTGGGTTGGCATTTACTGGACCAGGAGATAGCCGCAGAGCCAAAGAAGAAAACATAGCCCGTGGTAGAGCGGCAAGAATCGGGGTCGCCAGCCCAATCGGAGTCACTCCAACCTCGGAGAGTGAGCGGGGAAGGAGAGGAACCACCGTCAGTATATAAGAGCCCGAAAGTAGAGGTCCCCTGAAGATAGCGGAGGAGACGTCGAGCAGCTTGCCAATGAGAAAGCGAAGGGGTTTGCATGAAGGTACTGAGGGTGCCGACAGAAAAGCCGAGATCCAGTCGAGTGTAAAGTAGCCAGAGAAGAAGCAGGGAGCTGGGTGAGTCCGCAAGAAGCTGGTACTGTCGATGACGAGCCGGACTGTTGAAGGATGGTGAACGGGAGAGTCCCCCTCGAGAGTATGTTTCCGGTTGGGGCCATGTAAAGAAACAATCCAAGACTCGGAGTGTAGTGCAAATGAGGAAGGTTTGTCGGTGAAGAGAATCCGGTAGATGGGAACCTGTATGAGAGAATAAATGGAGAAGAGGATGTCTGTCCCCCTCTGAAACTGCGGCGATGTTATCCTTCCAGGTGTCATAGTTAGTACCATCAAACTTCTGAGTTTCGGAGAAGTGGGGAAGGATTGGGATCTGTATCTGGGTGTGGAGATCCGTACTTTTTAGATAGGACTTATGATTTCTTGAGTGGCTGAGGTCCCCCATGTGTTTCAATACCAAACAGAGAACAATCGAACCCAAAGATCAGACGGGAGCCGACCCGATGCGCGATGAAGGAAGGGGGGGAGAGGCTCTTGATGAAGCAGTAGGCTGCTATTGATAGTCCGGGGTACGGGAGCAAAAAAAAATTCACAAAACTTGATAGTCCGGGGTACGGGAGCAAAAAATTCACAAAACCAATTTTCAAGATGCCGACTGGTGCCTGGCTTCGGGGTAGGAGATGCTAGAGAAGCTGTCGAGGTCACAGATGTACCTGGATTCAAGGGCAGGATAGATGCCGAGCAAAATTGGGGCACAAGAGGCACTGCCGACCAAGAGGCACTGCCGACCAAGAGGGAGAAGTGACCAAGGTGCCGATCTCGGGGCAGGAGGAACAAAGGCTGCTGACCAGCAAGAAGGAGAAGGCAAAGAGCTGATTACAAAGGCAGGAGGAACATTGGCTGCCGACCAGCAAGAGAGATGCAGAGAAGAACTCACCCAGGTGTTGGTGGAAGCTTCAGTAACCAAGAGGATGGGGAGCACCTAGTGCTCTGATACCATGTCAAGAGTGGCAGCGGAAGATGTAAGCAAACTGAAGCTACAGAATCACACAGAGAATACTAGTGACAACAAGATGTGCCACAAACAGATCTGCTGTAACTTAGCCCATAAACCAGGGCAGCAACTGTAATACAAGGAGTCCTGAACAGGATGAGAAACAGGAGCTGCAGAAGGGGCTGAACTGGAGCAGAGGATCTGGGCACAAGGAGGCTGGAGCCTGAGAGCAAGAAGGCTGGAGGGGCCTGCAACGAGGAGGCAGGAGGAGCCTGGAGCAAGGAGCCTTGAGGAGCTGCTGGAAGAAGTGCAGAAAAGAGGAAGGGGGGAAGACCCTTTTATAGGGAAGGCCAGGAGGGTCGGCCAGATTGCCTAGACCGACCAGCCTGGTCGGTCAGCCAACTGGGCCGACCAGCTGGTCGGCCAAAGTCGGGCTGGTCGGCCAGCCTACCCCCTCTGGCCCCCCTTGCTGCGTGGGAGCTGGTCGGCCAGCCACCCCTGGAGATGCCTAATCTCAACATAGTCATGGTCCGCCCGCTCAGAGGGGGACATGGAATCCTAGAGGTAGAGGTAACTCTGGAAGAGAAGGAAATCAAGGAAGTACTCCTAGACGCGAGGAAAATTGCAACTATTGTGGCATCCTAGGCCATTGGGAACCAGAATGCAGAAAGAAAAAGGCAATGCAGGCCAGTCAAATAGGTCTCACAACCCTCATCGAGGAAACCATCATCAACGGCAATCCACCCACTATGCCTATGATGAAGACAACTCTCAGGACTATCAACACAAAGTTCTCATATTGCACTCTACATCATAGATTCAGAAGGATGAGGACACATGGTGGCTTGACTCTGGTTCAAGCAACCACATGACACCTGAGAAAGAATGGTTCTCTGATCTCTGTCCTAATCGAATCCAAAAGAGAACGTCATGATGGGGGATGACACACCCCACAAAATCAAAGGGATTGACAACATACCCTTGCATAGTAATGCAGGCACCGCAGGGAGCATTGGAGATGCGTTCTATGTCCCCACAATGGGACAGAACCTTCTCTCTACTAAACAGATGACTGAGAGTGACATGGAAGTCGTCTTCAACAAGTATGGATGTACTGTGAGAGAGCTCAAGAGTCCTGAATGCATCATTGCTCAGGGTGTTAAGATTGGAAGAATGTTCAATGTTTCTTATGCCATTCCAATCCAGAGAGCCCTAGCAGCGCATCATCAGAATCAAGATGCCTATTTGAGTACATTATGGCACAAGAGGTATGGTCACCTCAACTTCAGAAGCCTTGTAGCCCTCAAAAAGAAAAACATGGTACAGGGGCTTCCATAGTTGTACTTTCAAAAAGATGTATGTGAGGCATGTTGCATGGGTAAGCAACACGGACAACCCTTTCCAACATCTTCGACTCAAAGTACCGATGTTCTTTAGATCATTCATTCAGATCTATGGGGTCCGACTACTATACCGTCTCTTGGCAAGGCTTTGTACTTCATGACCTTCATTGATGATTACTCAAAGAAGACTTGGATCTAATTCTTGAAACAAAAGTCAGATGCACTCACCACCTTCAAAGACTTCAAAGCCTTGGTAGAAAAGTAGACCTGCAAGTACCTAAAGATTCTCCGTTGTGACAATGCAGGTGAATACAAGTCCACAGAGCTCAATGCCTTTTGCAGACAACATGGCATCACACATCAATTCACATGCAAGTATACCCCTCAGCAAAATGGGGTTGGTGAACAAAAGAACAAGGTGATTGCAGAGTCATCTAGGTGCATACTTGATGAGAAGAATGTTCCAAGACAATGTTGGGCTGAGGAATGTGACACAACTGTGTACTCTCGGATATGTGTGTGTGTGGGTAGGTGTTGTTTGGGGAGGGTGTGTGCGTCCGTACATGCATGCATCATGTGTGTGTGTGTGTGTGCGAATAGAGCCAAGCCAAGTAGTGCCTTCTATGGAGGGTGTCTTGAAACTTCAAATTTTAATTTTTGAAATTAAGGACATTTTAGGATCCGACTTGGAGACCCAACGTAATAGTTCTCTAACCATCGTAGATAGGTCATGCCCCTCATATCAATAAGGGCTCCCAAGAAAGCATAATAGAAGTCTAGGATTATAGTGGAAGACTCTCATCTATGCAACCTTAGATAGAATAGTGATGTAACTAAATTCCAAAGAATTACCTTTGATGGATGCAAAGAGCATTAGCTACAACATACATCATGTGCATAGGTTCCTTCTATCCCAATATCCTCCACTAACCATTAGCATGCTTCATATGTGCATGCATACATGTGTGTGGGGGGTTTCACAAAAAACAAAAAATGTGTGCACGCGCGCGTGTGTGTGTGTGTATGCGTATGGTGGGAGGGGGGATCAAGATGCACCTAGTTTAAGAATTTTAACCGCATAGGGTAAAGGGGCTAGTAAAGAGTTAGGTGACTTGAAAATGTCACATCCCCCCTTTTTTCTCCATGCAAAGATCCAACTAAGAGGCATGAAAAAGGAAAAATATGCTTAGGTGTCAAGCTCTTACGAAAAGTAAAGTTAGTCTACATGTGGCATAGTACTGGCCCACCAATGCCTTTAATATTGGGTATTTTGGAAAAATTATATTCTCTCTCTATTGCGATTCATGCAATGCCCTTACATTTTGGAAAAGATTAAAAAATCCATAGGTGCAATACCTTTTTACACTATGAAAAACATAGGGGTGCATAAGACAGGCCGCTTTGCCCTAGTTTGAAATTTGCCTTCTTGTTTGGGAAGGGAGAGAGACTATAAAAAGGGGAAGAAAATAAAATAAGCCCAAAAAGTTTCTGCAATACACAGCATAGTAGCTTTAGTGAGCTTCTCAAAACCAAGACCCCTTCATCATATTCATCATATTGATATAATAAGCCGATATTGGGTTCATGCAAAAGCCAATTCATGACATGGCTCTAAGGTCTCCTTTTGCTTCCGAATTTCTCTGTATCGCAGCCATTAGATAAAGTTTACAAATAACTCAGTATGGCTCACCATGCCATCTGATGTAGAAGGCTTTAAGAAACAAATTCATTCGAAGATTTTGAGATTTAGTGGTCAAGTACGTACTGACATTGCAGTATTTGATGAAGGCGGTAAGTGCTCAGCTCATATATGTTGCAAGTCTGTTTCTGATAAGATATGTAAGGCTATGTTGGAGGAGGTCTAAACTCTGCGAATTGGATAGTTTGCACAGGAGCAAAGAAGGCTGTGTCCATGAAACTTTTCACGTTCCTTGCAACCTTTACAAGCCCTCTCTTGGCCAGATGCAGTATACCAGGCAACCCCCCAAAACCTTCAAACAGAGCCGTTCGCTTGTATTCCAGAATCCATGTATTTCCATCCAACAGAATGGCAGATGCTGCCCATTTGGGCATTATCCACGAACTCCCCTCGGGGTGAACAACATACTCTATCCGCCCCTCTCGCCACTGCACACAGCATGCTGTTTACTTCATTTGCCCTTACAAATACACTGCCAACTAAATACAACATTCAGAGAAACTTACCTCCACAGCTAGACCAGAAAGAACTGTGAACGATCGGTCCACAAAACCCCGACCTAAAACACCTCCAGTTTTACCCGTATATCCCCAGACTGTTACTTTCTCCACGGAAGCGGAATACATCTCACAGAAAGAGTGGACGAAGTGTCCATCCTGCCTCGAACAAATCACAGAATCGAACCACGAGTGATCGTCAGCCATAGATAACATCGAATTAGATGAAACGTTAATCGAAATAAGGAAGCATAATGCGACACAGATGTATATAAGAAAGAAGGGAAGAACCTCGGCAAGCCTCCAGCGAGACCCCATCCCCGTACAGTTGGACACAGAAGCAGATTGGACTGCCCTCGACAGTTTCCGTCCCACGAAATCCAGCCGATCAACAAGCCTCTTCCTCGCCAGGGATGCCTCTGCTACCTGTCTCACACTGTCTGCACTGAAGCCTGGTTCCAACAGGCGACCAATAACCCAAGGCCGAACGAATTCCATCGCTGCGATTAGAAACAAGAGCAGCAGCAGTCCGCGCCTCTTATGAATCGCCCCTTTCTTCTTCCCGAGCTGTGACTGCGAATCCATGTGGGCTCTCGGATTCCGCACACCGGTGAGCCGGCTAAGCTCCTTGAGATGGGGAGTGAGCATGGCACTATCAGGGGCGTCTCGGTGAGGCCAATGGTTCTCTTTCCCGGGCATTTTGAGGGGGCTGGGGGAAGCTGGATCGATTCTGTTAGTGATGGAGCCCAAGAGGTTATGGGAGGGACGAAGGTCTAGAGTGGCGTGGATGCTGGCCTTACACATGGAGCAGTGACACTGAGCATCCTTACGGCACTCAAGGAAGTAACCATCTCGGCTGGGGGTGCAGGGGGTTCGTTCTCTGCCGCCCATCTAAGGTCCAAGCGTATGGCGAGCACAAGAGCATATCAGAGGTGCAGAGAAGGGGAAAAGAAGAGCTTAGGAAGACAAGGCTATGGCGAGAGAGATCGCTTATGGGTTTGTGTTGCAAAAGGAAGTACAGGGTAAAATTTTACAATGAAAAAGGACATGAAATATAAAATTGTAAGTTCGCCCTCTTGGAGTAGTTTAAACATCCAACGGTCTCAAAGAAAGAATCCGTTTGGTTTTTCCCCCTACCACTTCCCATTCCTCTTCACCCCTCGGTGCGGTCGCAGGGTTGGGGGCAGCATAGGTGGTCGAGCGGCAAGCATGGGGCCCGTCACGGCAGCCACAATGACATATGAGGCACCTTCTCTCGAGCAAGAATTGCTACAATGAGGTTTTCTCAGAAGACCTTTGCAATGTGATCATCCTCTTAACACAAAGTCTTGTTAGAGGGGGCAAGAGGCCAAGATGAAAACGTAAAGTTTTAGTCAACACTCTAAAATTGAGTAGGAGACATGCACTAAAATCTCATACATACAAGAATGCACATGTGCATCCCCTCCCTCCTCAGCACACACATACATACATTCTTCTCAACGAGTAGCATGACCTGTCTACGACGAGTTAGAGATACGCTCCGCTTGGTCCCAAGTTTGGAACTGATGAAGACAAACTCTTCATCTCGACTTGAATCAGCTCTCCAAAACGATGCAATAGGAGATTGGTATAATGAACAAAGTGTGGTAGCTTGCACTTGATAGAAATAATTATTTAATGGGTGATGTATCCACTACGTTGTCTAGTTATTTAGTTCTACAACATATTGACCTACCCGCGCGTGTGTGTGTGTGTGTGTGTGTATGTGTGTAGGATAGACAAATTTTTTCATAAATTAAACTTCAAAAGATGTGCCTCAGATGCTAACTTGTATGTGTACAGGAAAGGTGGAAAATTTGCTATTATTGTTCTATATGTGGATGATCTCCTTATTACAGGTGACTATGAAGACATGATCCAGCAAACAAGAAAGGCGTTGAGCACTGAGTTTGAGATGACTGACTTAGGCTTGATGCACTATTGTTTGGGGATTGAAGTCTCTCAGGTTTGTGAAGGGCACTCTTGATTATGGCATTACCTATGATATGGGCACTTCCTTGGCTGGTCATTGTGACTCACATTGGGCTGGGGATGTTGATTCTAGGAAATCAATTTCTGGATATTGTTTCTCTTTGGTTCAGGTATCTTCTCTTGGATCAGTAAGAAACAACCAACAGTGGCATTGTCTTCTTCCGAGGCTGAGTACAAGGCAGCATGTTTTGCTGCTTGTAAAGCAGTGTGGCTGAAGAGGATCTTACGGCACATTGGAGTGCAAGAGGATGAGGCAACTGTGCTGAGGTGCAACAATCAAAGTTGCATGGCCATTGCTAAAAATCTAGAGTTTCATGCACGCACAAAACATATAGAGATTCAGTATCACTATGTGCATGATTTGATTGAGGATGGGATAGTGGAATTGGTCTACTGTCCAACAGAGCAAAATATAGCAGATATCTTCACTAAGGCACTCGGGAAGGATCGACTTCAGGGTCATCTTCAGAGACTCAGCATTGGGCCAAGAAAATAGTTCACCTACAGGTGGACATTGAGGGGGGGTGTTAGATATGCTCAATACCCCACCCTCCTGGTAACTAGCAGTGGTCCAAGGTGCTCAAGTTGTAAGGCCCCCATATGAGGAGAAGCCATGTGTGAGCCCGAGACACTGGATGGATCCTAACTTGCATGTCAGATGAGGTCTATACAATGAGACCATTGATGGTAGAAAGGTGATTGTATGGGAGCCCCTTATTCTTGCTGGGGCCTGGGGGCCAACGGCCCCCATGGTGGGGGTTCGAGGGTGGGAGCCCCCGAGGCGATGGTATAGGAATATTCCTTGAATATTCCATGGATGACTAGCCGGTTTCACCAACTAGGTTGACTAGTCGGCTCCACTAACGAGGTTGATTGGTCGGTTCCACCGATTACATTGATCCGACTACCACCCTCATAGCTATAAAGAGGCGACCCCCCCAATCCATTGTATCAGATCAGTTCAAATCAGATCAGATCTTCCAACTAGTAGCTCTTCACTTAGCATCTGTCTAGATCGCCATCTAAGCTCCATTGTGGGAGCACACGGGTGGACGGAGCCATCATCTATACTACATCAGTATTGAAGGAAAATTTTGTTCCTCTCCAGTTTGCTGTGTACTCTCTATTCTTTGTTCAGTTTCTGTTCCGCTGTGCCGTGTAATTTAACATCTCTCTCTCTCTCTCTCTCATGAATCTTTTTATCATTGAAGACCACATCATGGCTTCATATGATCTTCTTTGCTTCTAGATCCCAGAGACGATAGCCCATCTCTCCACTTTCACCATAACCCTGAAAGATGCATTTCCTAGACTTAGGATCTAGCTTCTTCTGAAGCCCTTTTGGCACATGTGCATATGCCTCACACCCAAATATACACAAATGAGAGTAAGAGGAATTCTTGACATTCCATTCCTCTTTAGGAATACCACCATCCAAACTCTTACTAGGTGATCTATTGATCAGTTGCACTACAATCTTCATTGCCTCAGCCCAAAAACCACCAAAAAGACTTGCATTGGAAATCATACATTGTAACCTTTTCTGAATGGTGCGGTTCATCTTTTCTACCAACTGGATTTTTCTATGGAGTACGAGGGGATGTGAGCTCCATCTTGAGCCCACGTGTATCACAAAACTATTGAAAGTCATGAGAGAGATACTCTCCATCATTGTCAGTCCGTAGGCATTTAAGCATTCTACTTGATTAATTTTCAACCAAATCCAGCCATTTCTGAAATACCTAGAACACATCGCTCTTTCGAGCCATAGCATAAGCCCACACTTTCCTAGTTGCATCATTAATGAATGTCACATAGTATTCAGCTCTGCCTAATGACAGTGTAGGCATGGGACCACATACGTTTGAATGCACCAAATCAAGATTTTCAAAATCTTTATTTCCACTTATTTTATGGGCTGATTTAGTCTGCTTCCCATAGAGACAATGCTCACAAAATTCAAAGTAAAAAAGACTCAAATGTGCTACATAACCCAAATGGCATAAGAGTTTCATTCCATTTTGGCTCATATGGCCCAATTGGTAATGCCACAAAGAAGTACTTGGCTGCTCAGTTATTGCAACAACATGATCAAACACCCTTGATACATGTAAGGGATATAGAGTGCCACACTTGGCACCCCTGGCCAAAAGCATAGAGCCGTTCTAAATTTTCCAACTCCCAAAACCAAAGATGGTCTGAAAACCAGTATCATCTAATTAACCCACTTAAACGAGACTCTTGGTTAGCTTAGGCACATGTCTCACATTTTTCAAAACAAATGTAGGAACATGCACACTTAAAGAGGAAAAAATAGAATTTTGATGTCCACTTCTCTGAGATGCTCTTCCTCTACCTCTGCCTCTGTTTGAGGCTATGAAAGCTTGCTCTTTAGATTGACCTTTTCTTGCCTCAATGCCTTGAGTCTTAAGTTCCTCACTAAGTAACATTGATTGTATTTGTGCAAGTGTTGGAACTTGACTTTGAATGGCCATTCTCTAGCCTAGATTCTCATATCCCTCACCTAGTCCATTGAGGACGACTTGAATCAAGGCTCTATAAGCTTCATAGTCTTTCTTACTATTGTAAGTTGATTGTTGTTAGCCTTAACCTTGAGTACATAAGCATGATGATATTCATTGCCATTATGGAAACTATGATTGATATGGTTTTTGAGTGTCAAAATTCTAGAATTGTTCTTGGACTCTTAAAGGGTTGAGAACAAATCATGTGTTTCCTTGGATGTGTGGGCCATGTCGAGTTGCACAAGCATCACATCTTGAACATTTTGTTTGATCAAACGCAGCATTGCTCGTGTTTTACACTTGCTCATGCCATCTAGAACTCTATGGACTAGCATAAACATGGCCAATTGGCATCCACACGTGTCAATGGAGACCCCCTTCCCCTTGAGAGTGCTCTCAATGGAAGTAAGAAGGGAAGAGGGAGAGAGAGATAAACAGAGAGCCACACAAGTTTTTTGGTGGGTGCAGAACCACCCTAATCTTCTTTTTCATTCATTTATATATGTGTTTGAGTATTGTACATAACTGGGGTAAAGGCACATTGACCTTTAACCCCCACAACCTCCCACTTAAAGGACAATGTGCCTTTAAGGGAGAACAACTAGTGAGCATACTATCCAATGCCCATCAATACAACAATACTCAAACCGCTGACTGGGTAGACTCTTTGTCAGCATATCTGCAGGGTTATCATCTGTATGAACCTTGACAAGCTCTATGCGCTTGTCCTCAAGTACCTCCCTGATGAAATGGTACCTAACCTCAATGTGTTTGGTCTTTGCATGAAAGACCGGATTCCGTGCTAGCTGAATAGCACTCATGGAATCACTATGCAATGTCGGTACACCTGTATGAATCCCCAAATCTCCCACTAGCCGATCAAGCCATATAGCCTCCTTGCATCCCTCTATGGCTGCAACATACTCAGCCTCTGTGGTAGACAAAGCAACGCACTTCTGTGCATGAGACATCCATGACACTGCACCACCTGCAAAGGTGAACACATAACCAGAAGTGGATCTCCTACTATCCACATGCCCTGCATAGTCTGAATCTGTGTACCCAAGTACACGCATGTCTCCTTTACCAAAGCAGATGCACATCTCCTTGGTACCCTTCATGTACCTCATGATGCACTTAACTGCATCCCAACGCCTCTTTCCTGGATTAGCCATATACCGGCTAACAACTCCCACTGCAAATGCAATGTCTGGTCTAGTAGCTATCATAGCATACATAAGACTCCCAACTACTGATGCATAAGGAACCTTAGTCATCATGGCCCTCTCCTCATCTGATTTGGGACTATCTGTATGACTCAATTTCACATATGGAGGCAATGGAGTACACACTACCTTCCCCCCCTCCATATTGAAATGTTGCAATACTTTTGTAACATACTCTTTTTGTGAAAGCCAAAGGAGTTTCCTACTCCGATCACACGTGATGCGCATACCAAGAATATGACCTACAAATCCCAAATCCTTCATATCAAAGGCCTCATGCAACTTGGTTTTTAATGCATCTAGCTCATAAGTATTCTTGCTAGCCAATAGCATATCATCCACATATAGTGCCAAGATTATCAGGCTATTATCCTTAGCCCTTTTAGTGTAGAGGCAGTGATCAATTTCACTCCTTCTAAAACCCTGGGACCGAATGAAAGCATCAAACTTCTGATACCATTCTCTAGGTGCTTGCTTAAGACCATAAAGACTCTTCTTTAGCTTGCAAAATAAATGCTCTTTGCCTTTTTCTTCAAAGCTTTCCGGTTGCACCATGTAAATTTCCTCATGCAAATCCCCATGCAAGAAAGTTGTCTTGACATCCATCTGCATAAGCTCCATATCCTCTGCTGCCACTAGTCTAAGCATGCATCTAAGTGTGGTCATCTTCACAACCGTAGAGAATATCTCATCAAAGTCCACACCCTTCTCTTGCTTGAACCCTTTAGCAACCAAACGGGCCTTGTACCTAGGCACATCATCACCTGTGACCTTCATCTTGTAGACCCAATTACATGGCAATGCTTTCTTTCCATGTGGCAAAGAAACCAAGTCCCAAGTCTTATTCTTCATAAGTGAACTCATCTCTAATTGCATAGCACACTCCCACTTGCGTTGATCCTCGCGCATCATAGCCTCTTTGTAGCAAGAAGGCTCCCTGCAATCAGTAAGCATCACATAGTCTACCCCTGGAACAAACTTATCAGGTGGTCTAGACACTCTAGAAGATCTTCTCAAGGGCATTTCAGCTTGTTGTCCCACCTGAATATCAGCCACATTTGGCTCATCATTTCCACCAATAGATGATCCATCATCTACCCTTGATTGTATACCTGTGGGAGTACTTGGTGGTACCATTTCTTGCACATTTGGTGCATGGACAGCTTGTTGTCTATCAACATATGCTAGTGGATTCACATCCTGGAAAGTGATTCTCCTCATTTCCACATCCCTCATGGGTGCCTTATGCATCTTCTTCTCATTGAAGACCACATCATGGCTGCGTATGATCTTCTTTGCTTCTAGATCCCAGAGACGATAGCCCATCTCTCCACTTTCACCATAACCCAGAAAGATGCATTTCCTAGACTTAGGATCTAGCTTCTTTCGAAGCTCTTTTGGCACATGTGCATATGCCTCACACCCAAATATACGCAAATGAGAGTAAGAGGGCTTCTTGCCACTCCATGCCTCTTCAGGAATACCACCATCCAAACTCTTGCTAAGTGATCTATTGATCACATGCACTGCAGTCTTCATTGCCTTAGCCCAAAAACCACCAGAAAGACTTGCGTTGGAAAGCATGCATTGCAACCTTTCTTGAATGGTACGGTTCATCTTTTCTGCAACTGGATTTTGCTCTGGAGTACGAGGGGATGTGAGCTTCCTCTTAATCCCACGTGTATCACAGAAATGCTGAAAGTCATGAGAGAGATACTCTCCACCATTGTCAGTCTGTAGGCATTTAAGCATTCTACCTGACTGATTCTCAACCAAGGCCAGCCATTTCTGAAATACCTGGAACACATCACTCTTCCGAGCTATAGCATAAGCCCACACTTTCCTAGTTGCATCATCAATGAATGTCACATAGTATTCAGCCCCGCCTAATGACCGTGTAGGCATGGGACCACATATGTCTGAATGCACCAAATCAAGCATTTCAAACTCTTTCTTTCCCCTTCTTTTATGGACTGATTTAGTCTGCTTCCCATAGAGACAATGCTCACAAAATTCAAAATCAGAGAAATTCAAATGCGGTACATAACCCAAACGGCATAAGAGTTTCATTCCATTCTGGCTCATGTGCCCCAACCTGCAATGCCACAAAGAAGTGCTTGGCTGCTCGGTTATTGCAACAACATGATCAAATACCCTTGATATATGTAATGGATACAAAGTCCCACACTTGGCACCCCTGGCCAAAAGCATAGAGCCCTTCTGAATTTTCCAACTCTGAAAGCCAAAAGTGGTGTGAAAACCAGCATCATCTAGCTGACCCACTGAAATAAGACTCTTGGTCAGCTTAGGCACATGTCTCACCTGTTTCAAAACAAATGCAGACCCATTTGCAAAAGAAAACTTTATGCCACCTGCTCCCACTATGTCACATGCAGTCATTTCCAAGATGCACACAACCTGTCTTTCCACTGTCATAAGTGGAGAACCATTCCCTATGGGGAGTAACATGGAATGAAGCGCCAGAATCCAAAATCCAATCCTGGGAATATGCATCATCTGAAGTGGTAAGCAACTCTGCAGATAAACTAGACATGAAGAGAACGTCATTGTCACTATCATGTGTGACTGCATTGATCTCCTCGATCTTCACTTTTCCTTTGTCCTCCCTTGGACTCTCTTCCTTTTGATTTGCACCCCAATTAACATTCTTTTTCTTATCCTTTTGCTCTCTTTTTAGCTTGTAGCAATCCTTTTTCATATGGCCCTTCTTGCCACAGTGGTAACACTCAATGTTCCGTGCCCTGGATTTGCTACGAGACTTCCCTCTTTCTTGGGACTTCCCCCTGAACTGTGATCTGCCCCTTTGCACATTTAAGGCTGCATCCTGCTTGTTGTCATCCATAGACTTTCGTCTAATCTCCTCGGCCAACAAGCTACCCACAAAATCATCAAATTTCAGTACTCCACCAGGTGCAGAGTTACTGACAGCTGTACGGAAGGTATTCCATGAGGATGGCAATGAACATAAGAGAAATATTGCCTTAGTCTCCGCATCAAAATTCATCTTCCGAGCCTGAAGCTGGCTGAAAATAATATTGAATTCATTCAAGTGAGAAGCAATGGAGACCCCTTCCTTCATCTGCAGCTCAAACAACCTCTTCATGAGGTAAACTTTATTAGAGGTAGTTTCCTTTTCATAAGTGGCACATAGTTTCTTCCACAAATCTTTCGTAGTCTGCTCATTTACTAATGTGAAATAAACTGACTCTGCAAGATGAAGTCTAATAGTAGACTTTGCTAATGCATCCAACTCATTCCAATCATCCTCAGACATATTTGCAGGCTTAGCTTCAATCCCTGCCAAGGGTTTAATCTGCTTCTTTTGAATAAGCACATCCCTTATTTGTTCTTTCCACAAAGAAAAGTTTGTCCCATCAAACTTTTTAATGCTGAAAAACTCCTTTTTAGACATGGAAGAGGATGCCATGATGCAAATGAAACAAAATCCCAAATGCTAGTGCCTGCAAGAGAGAATCACACCAAATACCATGTGCACCCATATGTGTATGCCATAATAGAGTGAAATATCACCAAAACTCAAAGCTCAAAGCATCAAAAGATGCATTTGACTCATGTGCATATACTATGCATCCATATGCACAAATCTGGCCCAAAAGAAAATGCCAATAAGTGCCAAATGACTCAAGCATAAACACCGTCCACTAGCATATGCATCAATAATATCTCATCCAAGAGAGCATAGCACTATCAGTGCATCACCTGCAATGTGTCAAAGCTGTCCCTCAGCATAAAATAGCATCCATTTGCAAAGCGTCCATAAAAAATAGCATCCCACAAGGCAATTTGGGCCTATCAGCGCATCCAATAAGGACCGTAATGCATCCAAATGGCTATAAATCATCCACTGCAACCCAATGCACACCACGAATGAGCACACACTGCTCAAACTACAACCAGAGTGATTTGCATAACGTATGCTCAAGAAATCATAGTCCCACGGTAATGACCGCTACTAAAAATAGAACCTGAGATGCCTCAAAACATGGGTGCCATTGCATAATCAGAATCAGCAAGAAAATCTGCAAATATCTCTCTTCTGCCAGAACTCCAAAATCCCAACCGATGAGTGAGAAATGGGAGTCAACACTTATCCACTACCAAGTGGCATAAATCTAAGGTTTCAAAACCTTAGAATGAAAAATGCATAACAGAGAGACAAAATCGAATAGACAGAGATCTATTACTCTGAAAATCCTCCACCAAATTGCGCAAGAACTGACAGGTAGGGGTTTTTGGGTGTCCAGAACACAATGGGACAAACGGTTTTGGAAACTGTGGTCTCAATCACTAGGTCCAACACATGGACTGAAAAACGTTTTTGGAAACAGAGCTATTTGTAAACTCCACCGGAGTGTGAATGATGAGCAACATAGAAGTTTTAGGACCTCCTGAGTCCACCGGAACTAACAGATCGACAAATGGTTGCTCCAAGCTTGGGCAAAAAAAACGCAGAAACTAGCACAGTGAGTCAAAAATCCAATGAAATGATCCCAGATTCAAGAATGAAGGTGTTTCCAAGCTCCTGAAGTGAAGTGGATACTAAAAGCAAGCAATAGTTTCCTCTACAAGTCAATACGGAGTCTCTATCATCGAACGGAACAGGGAAAAGCTTAAAAAACGACTTTTTCTTTGAAAACTCTTAACAGGCACTCAAAACCACTTCGCAAAGCCAAAGTGACTTTTCCAAAGGTTCCTCTAAGGTCTCTGCACACTCGGATGCAAGTAAAGTCACCCACAAAGCTTCCCACAGAGCTTCTCCTTCTTCCCACAGAGCTACTGAGCTTCAAGCATTCACGCACGCTCAGCTAGATCACTCGGGCTCTGATAAGAACAGAAGAGGGAGAGAGAGAGAAACAGAGAGCCACACAAGTTTTTTGGTGGGTGCAAAACCACCCTAATCTTCTTTTTCATTCATTTATATGTGTTTGAGTATTGTACATAACTGGGGTAACAATGTCACCTCCTATTAGGTAAATGTTGTAAGAAGGATCATAAGGGAATTTTCATAGAGAAGTCTACTCTGCATGTGGGTTTCTTCAAAAGCCATCCCATTATGTTCTCACCATTCCCAAAGATTCACATAAATATTTGTATATAAAATAGGCATTGATATAATACTTTGCATATTTCTAAGTGAAACTATGTTTTCTTCCGATCCATTTTTACCATAATTTTGCATAGTTGGAAGCTTTTTTTTCCCTTTGCTCGAACACTCAGAAGATTTCGCTCGAAAAATGCTCGTCCCCTACCATGATGTGTCAAGGTTACATGGGCTAATAATGTGGCAAATAAAATGATGACATGGGATAGAGTGATGAGGTTGTGTGACACATGTCAAAGTCTTGACTTGACTTTATCATCACCCTATCCTTCTCATCAAATTTCTAGATAACTAAAGGGTGACCAATTCTTTGTAGGATGGAGATTCCATTAAAGAAGCTCTGTCATCCATCCATACTTGATGATTTTCTCTATCATTGTAGTCCAGTGAGGCTATCAGCATCTAATCTTTAGAGCCTACTATGTTACTCTCTACTGACAATGCCTCCCAGAGTGCTTTTGAGTCGAATTACTGGCTGGAGTGCCATCTATGTTTTTAATGTTTTATCGTAGCTAGTCACTTGTTTGAAGTCTGATCCATGTCTAGTGCTTGTGTTTTCTATCTCAAACCTTGCTTCTCATCAATACAATTGTTGGAGGAGCTACTAGTATGTCCAGATGAATTGAACTACTTGTCATTCTTGTGTATCATTGGAGCATGTAGCGTTTTTGCTTGTGCAAGTCTGTGTTGCAATTCAATAACTCCCTTGTTATCGATTGCTTGTATGCCATTGCTTATGTGTAGGCATCCATGTTGTGCATTGTGTTAGCTACATGCATTGTGTTAGTCGTATGCAACTACTTGTTGCTATTGAGGTTGTCCTTGCATGGCTTGCTTTATGTGCTTTTTCTTTGTTGAATGACACCTGTTGTAGTCTGCCAACTTGTGTGCTGCCTATGTCTACCTTGCCTTACTATACTTTTTTGTTAGCTTTTGGGGCCCTTGTGGTATATCTTTGTGGTCGACCATCATGTGGATGTGTTCTAGAGGCTTAAGAATTGGGAAAAAACCCTTCTCTCTCTCTCTCTCTCTCTCTCTCTCAATAGAAGACTAACCCTTCTCTCTCACATAGAGAATAGGATAGGACTCATGAACAAATAACCTCTCTCTCCCTCACCTTTCAAGAATGACTGAAGAGAATATGAACATAAGTTTTTCTCAAGGAATGGAAGAATCTCTTCAAAAATCTCTCATAAGAAGAAATGAATCGAATAGAAATTATGATAGAAAATGAACTCACAAAGAAAACACTCAAGAACTCTCAATAAGAGATGAATAAAAATTTCTCAAAATGGAATGTATAATGAACACCTCTCAACCTCAATCTCTCACTTATAAGGATTGCAATGTCTTAGCAGGGGACAAGGGAGCTCTGATACCATGAACAAATATGAAGAGGGGGAGGAGATGAAGATGAGACAAGAGGGAACTTCTAGAGATAACACCACAAATGACTAATTGTATACTATATAGTTGAAAAGAATGAATATATGCATATTCCTTTAGGGCTAGGTGAGTCCTCAACAAAGTGTGACAAAAATAAGGAGATATCATCTTGGGGACCCTACTGCTCAACCTTGTGCTACTCTCGATGGAGTGTAGGCTAAAGACTCCAATGCATGTCATGTATGAGAAGAAGGGAACCTCCTCCATCCTCTCCAAGTTCCCTACACATGCCAACCAAACCACTCTCCCATATCCCCATTGCACCTCTCAAAGAGGCAAGTTGTCCACAACCAAAGATGCCAATGCAACCCCTCTTGCCTTATCAAGACTAGACCTAGATGAATGGTCCAACCCTTACCCAAACTTCCCAATACCCTCATCCCCTACCACTTAAGAAAATCCAGAGCCCCATCATCTTTGGGTCCCCAACTATCTCAGGCTAAAGAATGACTTTGACCCCACTCTATATTGTCTAGAGTGGAAGGATCCAAGGAATCTATGCAAAAACTAGATCCTAAGGAGCAAGATGGTCCTAGAAAACTACCCATATCATCAAGGGGTGGTGAGGCTTTGTAAACAATCCCATCAGACTCTAGGATTGCATCTTTTAGAAAATACTAACACAAGCATATGTACCATTTTGTAGCCAAAAGGACTTGGTTGGCTATGAGGGACCTTCCTACTAGGAAGAGTTTTGTTGAGTCCAATACAAAGCTTATGCCACACACACTCTAGCTTAGAATCAATCTATTTCTCTATTAAAATGTCAATACCCACCCTGTAGCCTAAGTATCTAATTGTCTACCCTTGTAGAATTCAACAGAAGGCCAACAAGCCCCCCTAGTCTAAACGTCCTTAGTTGATGAGAAGAAGATGACCAAATTTGTTCCAGATGAGCCTAGAATTGAAGTCCAACCAATACCTCTCTAGGGATCCTTGGACCCCCTCCTAGGCTCTTTGTCATGCCCTTCATAAAGAATGTCATGTCATTTGCAAAAGTCTAGTAGCTTCTTGCCTTGAACGATAAGAAGCCGCAACGCAATGAGACCCATTGCGTGGATCACAAAAAATAACACTGCCCCAGTGTGACATTTGATAAGCATCATCAGGCACAAACCCCATGAATTTTCCTATATGAGAAACCCAACCCCTACATTTTCCCCTCTAGAAAGGAGCACTCCTTTGGTCTCTACTGGTGACTCACGTGTTGTGGAGATCTTGGAGGAATCCCATCAAAGCCGATACTCTCAAAAATCTCCTTGTTGGAGCTCCATATGCATAAGCCGTACACTTGTGTCACGCAAGCATCTACTAGATCATGTGCAAGTGATTCCACATGGAGGAAAGAGAGGGAGGGGGAAGGGGAGAGGGAGAGGGGGAAGGGGATGAGTGCAAGGGAGGGGAATGGGGTATGGTGAGAGTGGCAATCACAAGACCACTTTCAGGAGGAATCAAGAATGCTCAATACAAGAGAATGAAGAGAAAGAGAGAGCTTCTCTTCCTCCAAACTTGCAAGTACACAATGAAGATCAAAGTCAAACTTTTGGCCTTATATACATATCCAGCTTTTGATGAGAGGGATAACCCTTGTACTCTCATATACCTCTCTCTTCTCTCATTTTACAACCACTTGTGCCTAGTCGACTCCAAGGGAATTATGATGTGCTACTTCTCAAGCTCTCTCCTACATCCTTGCTTATTGGAAGTCAGATGTTAGATATGGTTGGTAGTGTTCAGTTTTTGTTTCTTGCAAACATATAATATCAGAATCGACAAGCGACTCTATGGCTTGTATATCTTCTTTGTATTTATGTAGTGACCTAGTGTTTAAAGATTGTATCAGTATAGTTGTGTGTGTTGGTAGATTTTGTTGTTTAGTGTTTTCCATTTTGAATGAGTTGTTAGCCTTTTCATTTCATCGTGAACATCTTTGTCTAAAGGAGATGTTGTTGTTGGAGTGGTTGAAGTAAGTAAAGGTTGTCTATGTTTTTTATGTGTGAAAGTGTTGTGTATGCAAGG
Organism: Dipteris shenzhenensis; assembly: GCF_047967505.1. Classification (NCBI taxonomy): domain Eukaryota; kingdom Viridiplantae; phylum Streptophyta; class Polypodiopsida; order Gleicheniales; family Dipteridaceae; genus Dipteris; species Dipteris shenzhenensis. The sequence continues at coordinate 57,838,808 of NC_141602.1, read as the reverse complement.
CCATGTGTGCGGATTCCTACTGGTGAGAAATCTAGCTTATCCATTGTTAGTTCTTATGCTCTGTGTATTGTTCTAGCAACAACTCCTTAGATTGGAAATTGTTGTCGAGTAAGAATACTTGTTTTAGAAAGGCCAATTTGTATTTCCCTTGTAACTCAAATTATAGGTATTCATTTGCAATTGATGTAGTGTATGCATGATAGTTTTTTTGACGCGTTTTATTTCCAATTTTTGGATTCTAAAATTGGATCCATACAATATCATTACTGTTGTAGGTAGACATGTTCATGAAAACTCCATCTACACCATTAACTAGTCCATCTTGTTGGTTAATGTTTCTTGCACATAATTCAACCAACATTCCGTCTTTGATTTGTATAGTTGTTCGTAGTCCATCTGTTGCTTTAGGTTTTTCTAAAATTTTGGATGAGATGTGGTTGTCATTATTGAATGTATCGATTGCTTTGATATTGTATTCTTTACTTATTACTTGCTGGAAGACTTTATTGTTGTGTTTATTTGTTTCAAGATTGGTATAGTAAAGGTGGGGAAAAGTGGCTCACGAAGACATCGGTTTATGTACTGTATTTGTTCATTTGTATGTGTACATTTTTTGAAAGCGTTTAATGTCTATATGAACTCATTATTGTGTTGATGCATTGTTTTTTTGAGCTCATAACATTGTGGCTTTGTGTGCGAGAATGTATTTGCCATTGTTTGTAATGAATCTTCTTCTATTTTGAATACCCAGCTATCTCTCACTGGTTTAGCTTGATATAAATCACATAACAGATGACATCGACATTTCCAAAGTATTCCAAATGGTTTCTTTTAAATGCTCTCATGCGAAGGTCTACAAAGTCCAAAGTGTGTCTTCCTACTAATGAAATTTCATCAAAGACAATAAGTTGTAATTGTTCATAAAGATGGATTAGTATGTCAAGCTTTTCCCTTGAGAGGGAGATTAAGTTTTTTGTTTATAATGGTAAATGTAATGCGCCGTGTATAGTGAGGCCATTTATGTTGTAAGTTATTTTTCCTATGTAAGCTAACATTAATACATGTAGTAACTCATAATCCATATTTGAAATGGTTCAATTATAAGACCGAAGCAATGTTGAGATATCGAGCCCCACTCGTGATGTGCTAGGGTGACCGTTGTGCATTTATGTCACCGACTTGTTAGCTGTAGATGCGGTTGGTACACCGCCCATGAATAATAGATGGATGACAGCTACCTTTATGTACTCTAGTTAGTGGATCAGTTAGTATGCCACCTAGATTAGCTGAGTTTGGTTTGAGACCACATATAGGGTTCACCTACTCCTTTTGTACTTAGAGAGTTCTTTTGGCTTTCACAACTAAGAAGAGGAAAACTGTTTTCAACCTCCACCTTTGTGTGTATTCCCCCATTGTGTATGTGAGAAAGCTGCAAGTGAGACTCCTTACTTCTCTCCCACTCTCTTCACATGGTATCAAAGCTCGATTTGTGTAAGCAGCTCAAGAAAGCAAACCAAGTTCACGGTGTCTTGGAAGAGGATCAGTGTTGCTTTCCTTTTTCGAGTTTGGGAGCAAATCTCTGCAGGTAGCACAGTCGAAAAGTGCAAGAGTGCACTGTTTTAGATTGGGATGCCCTTCGCGGTGTGGCGAGAGGGCAGTATATGCTGTAGGAGAAGGCAAAGCCCCTGGGCCTGAGGGACTAGAAGGAGTATGCGCAGCAAATGAACCCTTACTTGGAAACACCATACCAATGGAAAAGTTACCCCACGGTTCCTAGCGTAAGAAGTTTAGAAAGTATAAGCCACATGTGCGTATGAAGATCGATCAAGAGAATTCACCCCAAAAAAAAAAAAAGGAAGGAAAGACAGGGCGAAGAGACGAAGATCAGTTGCGATGAAATGCGCTACAGGAAACGAAGACAACGAGGAGATGAAAGGGTAGAAAAGACACAAGTCTACCACTAACCATCCCTGAAAGTGGACTACAACCCTAACCAGAACACTAGCCCTGACCTAACCCTAGGGTCCACACTAACCAGATATGTGCTAACCGCAAAACTAACCACAACCTAACCTACCCGATCCCACTAACTTGATCAAATTGACTACCTACTTGCTCAAACCCACATTAGTAACCCAACCACCCAAAAGGACAACCCATCCCTAAGACCCTTTGCAAGGCCAAAAACCAAACAAAGACTTATAAACCTTAGTCAAGGGGGGTTCTTGCCACCAATCCCCTAGAACCAAAATGGAGAGAGACACGTAAAAGCTATAGTCAAGCAAGAAATTCAACACAACCAACCATACATAGTTTTTGACACCCGAGACATGATCTCCTCGAGATCATCTAAGACAACTACCCTGATCCAGTTCTAAAACATGCCAAAAACTCTCTGGAATCCCCAATCATCGTCGATGATTCTTGAATCAACAAAGCCAGCAACCTTTGTACCCAAAGGGGATTCATCAACTATATAAGCATCGATTTTACCTCTTTAGTAGCTTCATCCTTTTTCTTTTTAATGCAAAACCTTTCAATATGTCTAGATTTCCCACAATAATAACATGAATGACCTTCTTCTCTAGCATCCCTTGTAGCCTTTCTCTTGTAATTTGTAGAGTATGCAACTTCACCAACTAGTTGCAATGCTTCCTCCTGCTTCTCTTCACTAAGTAGAAGAGCCATGCAATCAATAAAATCCGCTTCATCATCTAGCCTTAGAATCTGAGCTGATTCATTGTATATGGGGGGTAAACTCTTCAATGAAATGGCCTTTTGATCTTCATCTTCTATTTTGGAACCAAGTGTTAGAATCCAAGAGCATGTGCCTAGCGTGCCCCCCGCCAAGACCGCTAGCACCTCACGGAAGTGCACAACCTTCATGGCCACTACGGAGGCTCTGGCATGTGTGTATGGCAGGTCCCCACCCCTGCCATAAGGCACCCTTGCCTAGCCAGCCCTCCAACCTCCACAAAAGGCAAGCTTGGGGGAATTGAAGATAGGAGGGGCAACTTGGACTATTTATGTCCCTTCATCTTCCACACACCTTTGTATGTGGGATAATTCAACCCTTTCTCCTTCTTCTTATCCCCTTTGTCCATGAGAGATTTGCACCTCCAACACCCCCCTCCAATCGATCATGGAGAGAGGTGGCCGGGGATCAGACCCGGGCTCTGATACCATGTAAGAAAATAGTACGCAGCGGAAGATAACAACAAAACGCAAGTACACGATGGAAAGCTGGAGAGAATACAAAAATTTTGATATACCAAACTGCTGATACAACTGATGGTTGGCTGTCCACCCGTGCGCTCTACAGACAGAGCTTCGATGGTGATCTAAACAGATGCTGGACGGAGGACTATGAGCGTGAAGAACTGGTGATCTGATGATAGGGGGTGGCCACTTATATAGTGTAAGTGGTTGACGGTCGGCCCTGTAATAGGCAGTCGGCCTAATAGACAGTCGGCCTGGAAGACCACCGACCCTTCAGAAAACATGCCGGCGGGCAGATGAAGGATCGCGCATAGGTCATACCGTCGGGCCTGGGGCTACCGGCAGCCCCCGGACCCTGCCGCTGGGGGCTTTGCCCCCAGACCCCCACCGGGGGCCTGCGCCCCCCGGACCCCCTGCTATCGGGGGGGCTATCGCCCCCCCAAACCCCCCCTTTGTGCAGACGGGTATCTACTCTTGGCTCCTAAGCCGTCTCATAACCATCTGGTCTACTCTAAGACCCCTTCCAGTGTCTAAACTGGGGATCCCTCCCAATATCTGATACCCATCATGGCTTCTCCTCATATGGGGGCCTTACAACATTGGGTACACAGAATATTGGTGGGTTACATGAGAGGTGGACATTTGAGCTAACTCTAACACCCCCCCTCAATGTTCACCCGAAGATGAACTACGTGTTCGGACCAATGCCGAGTCGATGTAGATGCCGCAACAATAAATCACTCCCAAGAGCCTTCGTGAAGATGTCTGCGCAATTTTCCTCTATGGGACAATACTCCAGCTCTATGACTCCATCCTCGATGAGCTCTCGTACGTAGTGATACTGGATCTCTATGTGCTTTGTACGAGCATGGAACACAGGATTCTTTGCAATGGCCATGCAACTCTGATTGTCGCATTTTAGAACCGTCGCATCTTCGATTGGAACTCCTATGTCTTGCAGGATCCTCCTTAGCCAAACTGCTTCACAAGCAGCAATGCATGCTGCCTTGTACTCAGCTTCCGTCGAAGATAGTGCCACTGTTGGTTGCTTCTTGCTAATCCAAGAGAACACTCCTGAACCAAGTGAGAAACAATATCCAGAAACTGACTTTCTAGAATCACAATCTCCCGCCCAATCTGAGTCACAGTAACCCGCCAAGGTCTTCCCTGCTCTGTAGGTAATGCCATACTCCAGTGTACCTTTCACGTACTTTAGCACACGCATCCCTGCTTTCCAATGGTTCTCTCGAGGTTGATTTGAGAACCTACTAAGTACACCAACTGCAAAGCTGATATCAGGTCTAGTGTTGCACAGAAAAATGAGACTCCCCACAAGTTTCCTATACTCCTTGATGTCGACAAGTGGTGATGCATCCTCCACTAAGAGCTTACCATTCACCTCCATGGGAGAGACCACGTCCTTACACTCGGTCATATCGAATGCCTTCAAGATCTCGCGAGCATATCTCTGCTGAGAGATGAAAATCCTGCCAGGTTTTTGCCAAACCTCAATGCCGAGGCAAAAGTGCATGAGCCCCAAATCTGTCATCTCAAACTCGGAACTCAACGACTCCCTCAACTTTTGCAGCATCTTCTCATGATCTCCTGTGATGATCAAGTCATCCACGTAAAGGACTATTACCACATACTTGCCATCCTGCTTACAAACATACAGGTTAGCATCAGAAGCACTTTTTGAGAAACCAATAGATATGAGAAAGCTATCAATCCGTTGGTACCATGCCCTTGGGGCCTGTTTCAGCCCGTACAATGCCTTCTTTAGTCTGCAAACCTTGTTCTCTGAATTGGGCACCTCAAATCCTGGTGGCTGGAACACATATACCTCCTCCTTGAGATGTCCATTCAAGAACGCAGATTTCACATCCATTTGAAACACCGGCCACTGCTTATGAGCAGCCAAGGCAAGTACCACCCGAATAGTTGTCATCCTTGCTGTAGGAGCAAAGGAATCCTCAAAATCAAAGCCTTCAACTTGAGAGTATCCTTGTGCAACAAGCCTAGCCTTGTACTTTTCCAAAGATCCATCAGATTTGTACTTGGCCTTCCATACCCATTTGGTACCAATGATCTTCCTTTTTACTGGACGATCAACCAAGTCCCAAGTCTGATTCTTCATGATGCTGTCATACTCCTCTTGCATGGCAGCTTTCCAATTTGGATCGTCCATTGCCTCATCCAAATTCGTAGGCTCTTGAACTTTCATAATCTCAGCCATCAAGGCCATATTGACTATGTGTTCAGAAGCCCTTTTCTGCTCCTCTATCCTCTTTGATCGTCGAAGTCCATCTGCAGATGACTCCGCCAAGTCTGGAACCGGATTCTTCTCATCAAAGAGCTGCCTTGCCCACTTTGGAAGTGGCTTACCTTGTGGAGCCAAGGCATGTTGTGGTGTTGGTGGAGTCTGTTCCTCGAAGTACTCCTCCTCATTCTGCAACTCTGCTTTAGATACGGGCACAAGGTGAGTTACTTTTACGGCTGATGATAAAGTGGAAGGGCATACCTCCTCCTCCACTGTATGTGGCTGTTCCCAAAACACCACATCAAGACTGACCACGATCTTCTTTGCCTCTGGATCATATAGCCGGTACGCCTTTGACTCCTGGCTATAGCCCATGAAGATACACTTTCTGCTCTTTGGATCTAATTTCTTTCTGGTGCTATCTGGAACATGAACAAAGCACTCACATCCAAATGTTCTGAAATGAGAAGCGGAAGGCTTTTTACCTGAGTAAGCCTCCAAAGGTGTTTTGCCCGTCAAGGCCTTTGTGAAGCTTCAATTGAGGAACTCTCCTCCTCGATCCGTGCGAAGCTTCTTTACCTTCAGCCCGCTTTCGTTTTCCACCATCTTTTGCCACTGTTTGAATTTTCCAAGAGCTTCAGCCTTATCTCGTAGAAAATACACCCACATGTATCTACTGTAGTCGTCGACGATAAGCATATAGTAGCTACATCCCCCCAAAGCTTGAGTCCGGAGCTTTCCCACTGAGATCAGCATGAACCAATTGTAGAGGAGCCTTTGCCCGATAGCCGCTCTCATGTGGAAAAGCCTTCCTTTGTTGCTTGCCCATCATACAAGCTTCACAAGGTTCCTGCACCTTTGAGAGTGCAGGCAAGTGTGCAACCATCCCTGTTTTCTGCATTTCCAAAAGAATAGGATAACTAAGATGACCAAATCTTTCATGCCATACCTTACTGATGCCCACTCCTGAAGAGACTGTTAGTGCCGTCAGCTCATAGAGATTGTTCTTCCTTACTGCCTTGCCGACCACCTTGCCCGCTGCATTAAGGATTTCTGCTCCGGTCCTCTTGAAACGCACCTCCAAGTTGCGATCAGTTATCGCAGCAACCGAAAGCAAGTTCTTCTTTAGCTGAGGAACTAGTAATACATCAGAAAGCTCTTTAGTTTCACCCTCTTGAATGGAAAGAGAGATAGTACCTGTACCTTCCACAGGGCATTTTGCATTATTACCGACCGTCACGTTCATGGGCTCTTGTAGAGGCTTGAAAGAGCTATACCAGTCCTTCTTTCTGGTCATGTGACGGGACGCTCCACTATCAAGGAGCCACGAATCATTCGTTGTTGAAACTTCTGTTGAGGAGCATATTTCTTCAATTGCAACCCATAGCTCCAACTCAGTTTCAACTGTGTTGGCAGATTCCTTGCCTTTCGAAGAAGATTGTGTAGTGCCATTCTTTTCGTCCTGCTGCTTCTTTCTGCAATCCTTGATCATGTGACTGCTTTTGTTGCAGTAGTGGCACTTACCTGAAAACTTCTTCTTCTTACCATTCTTCTTCTCTCCACCCTTCCCTTTGGATGTGGTTGAGAATGCTGCATCACTTCCGCCATCGCGGGTCTTCATTCGCATCTCCTCCTCTAGAAGCATCGTGCTGAACTCTTCAAAAGTGAGGGGTGGATTTCTTACCTGCGTGTTGAGTGTCGTGACCAACGCATCGTACTTTTGTGGAAGGATCCGAATGCACCTTCTGGCCAACTCTTCGCTGGTCTTTGTAATCCCAACCGCCGCCATCTGATCACGTAGATTCTTGATCCGTGTGATGAATGTCTCAGCTGATTCTCCATCAGAGCACCTCTCTGCAGCAAGCATATTCTCCAGATTTTGAATTCTGGTCTAATTCCACGTTTCATACTGACCTTTCAGTATGTTCCAAGCCTCACTTGCCTTGTCTGTATGCTGAATCAGAGTCAAAACAGAATCACTTGAACTGGTAACAAGAGCGCAGAGTGCATCTGCGTTCCTTCGTTTCCATGCCCGAAGAAGATCTGCATTCGGTGGCGTTATGACGTTGGGGTTGTTTGGATTCAGTGATCCAACCGGTTCTGGATCAAATCCCAGAACAGTATCCATAAGCTCATATGAATCCAAGATCGCGCTGATCTTGAATTTCCACAAAGTATAATTCGTCCCATCGAGCTTGCCTTCATTGAAGGCAGGTGGACGAATTCGCAACGGGGTTGGTGCAGCCATCACTCCTAGTAGCCTTTGCTAACAAAGCTCATTGAACTTGCAATAAAGTCGTTACTCAGATAGCCTGAGCTCTGATACCATGTTAGAATCCAAGAGCATGTGCCTAGCGTGCCCCCCGCCAAGACCGCTAGCACCTCACGGAAGTGCACAACCTTCATGGCCACTACGGAGGCTCTGGCATGTGTGTATGGCAGGTCCCCACCCCTGCCATAAGGCACCCTTGCCTAGCCAGCCCTCCAACCTCCACAAAAGGCAAGCTTGGGGGAATTGAAGATAGGAGGGGCAACTTGGACTATTTATGTCCCTTCATCTTCCACACACCTTTGTATGTGGGATAATTCAACCCTTTCTCCTTCTTCTTATCCCCTTTGTCCATGAGAGATTTGCACCTCCAACACCAAGTTCACAGAATTGTTTCAGCAAAGCCTGCATGCGATTCAAGAATGTTGCCAAGTCTTCGCTCTCTCCCATGTGCAAGTTAAATAATTCTTGTTTGAGCATAGCTTTCGAATGTCTCATCTTTACCCCAAATAAGTGAGTAAAAGTACTTGTGAGCACTACCTTCAAGTTGGTTCTGTCAAAGGAAAACAATTATCAAGATGAATAAATGATTGATTTGCAACACGTGATGGAAGCTGTGTATAGGAAAGTTCGAATGATTTGCAAACTCTGTGTGTGTGTGTGTGTGTGCACACGTGCACATGTGCACGCGCGCGCGCGCGCGTGTGTGTGTGTGTGTGTGTGTGTGTGTGTGTGTGTGAGAGAGAGAGAGAGAGAGAGAGAGAGAGAGAGAGAGAGAGAGAGAGAGAGAGAGGAAAGTGTGTGGGAGAGACAAAGAACCAAAATAGAAGGGGGCCACATGGTAACAAAGTGTGTGGGACACTTTTTTAACAAAAGTGTACATAGAGCACTGCCTAAAGGTAGTGCTAACAAAGCCTCTAGAATGGTCTAATCGCCAGCAACAGACTTCATGACATCTAGGTGATGAAAATAATATTCTCCAAATGCTCTCGCTAGCATCCCGATTGATTAGGCATGTTTATCTACTTCATTGGTAGTCGGTCATTCTCTGCACCAGAAACTATTCCCCACAAACTCTTCTGCATGAGCCACACTCTTATTGCCACCTTCTAGGTCACAAATTTCCACCCATTGAATTTCATGATAGAAACTTCAGATTTTGCTTCCTTCAAGAAATCCATTTATGCCCTTCTGACTCGGCCTAAAGGAGTTGACAACAAACATCGACCAACAATCCAAAGGTCCCTTATGCCACCTTCGATTTTTGTTCCTCAATTAGGACCCATAGGTATGAGCTGCCAGTCCATGAGTGGAACGAAGAAATGTGGTTTGGCAAGCATCTATATCAACAAATATGACTCAACAATTGAATTATCTAACGACCCTATGACAAAAACCTCAGCTGAGATGACACTAGAGCCTAGACTAGACCTACATCCAGCACTACAAGCCTAGAAACATCATTGTAGTATCCCTTGGCGACTCTCATGTGTGTTGATATATATGGTGCATCTCCATAGGTTCGAGAGACAAAAAGAAACTTTGAACTACCTTCCATGCAACTAAGTAGAAGCCAGCCTCCAAGAGGTTTCATTGCCATGCCATATGTTGCCACATGTCTCTCATGCACACAGTTTTTACTCCAGAGAACCAATCGCCAACGAGTTATTGCATGACCGAATCACATTGAGCCGACCAGGCAACCACCAATAGGAAAACATCAAACCAAAGACTTCTATACCTTAGTCAAGGGAAAACCACCCCATGAAGGTTAGTGCCAACACCTAATTCAACTTTCACATATTTTGTAACTTGCAATCCAATGATTTTCTTCCTTTATTGCACATTCATATGCTGCTTTGGCTTTATCCTAGCTTGGAGCTAATCCATATTCATTTAGGGCATTCGCCTTGACAATTGTAGCATCGTCCCTCTCGAGCTCTTAAGTATAAAGGTTATCTTGGGTATTTATTGCACTATATATTTTGCATCTTGTCATTCTCTTCTTAGTGGGGACCTTTTCTTGTAACTCCCAGTGAATGGCATGTAGACAAGGTCCTTACAAGCTACCACTCCCATCGACGCTTTGGCACCATTATGTACAATTGTATTGACTTCATGTTATCCATGTCTCTCAATAGATACCTGCATATGCATGAATGGACACTTGATAGGAGACTATAGCTAGCATTGTTGCCTCAAACATATGGAGATCTAGATGCATAGGGGCTTTTGATGGCACCCACTCTAGCCATCTCATACCATGGCCAATATTTAGACAAATATTGTTCACATCTTGATGGCTATTTGGTCAAGGATGCACAGACCTTCTAGGTCTGCTTTTGCCAAGATGAATTTTGTTAAAGAATAGAGGGGTTGCCCTTTCCTTTATAAGACCATTACAGACATGATGTGGCATTTCCAACCACAATCCTAGTTCTTATCCAATTTTTAATTTGCTAAGGCTTTTTGAGTGGTGTATTACAACCAGCTTTTCATGCTCTGTGGTGAATCTATGCCTTGATTTCATCTCTCAAGGCATACTGTTTCTTCTCTCAATTGTCTATTCTCGGTTGTTTATACTTAATAGAAGTCTATTTCTAAACGCGGAGGGGGGGCCACGAGGGGTACTCAATGGTACTTGCTTAAAGGTTGCACACAATGCTAGAGAAAAATACTTTTTCTAACCTAATAAAACAAGCTTTACTCATATACATAATTTGTTTTTACAAGTTAAAGTAATTTATCGATTTTTAAAGCTAAAACACATACAATTTAGTTCGCGAAATAAAGGCTAGGCAAACCAATATAGTGAAAAAAAAGACATTAAAGGTCAACACTAATATGTAGGCTTGGAAACCACGATGAAGTACACAAAGTTATGTAATAGATTTGTATCGACCTCAAAATGTCTCCTCTCTCTTCTCCTTCTCACACAAACAATCTATCCCTCTAATTGTTTCTCACACTCAAAGACCTCTCTAATACTCAAGCAACACTCAAAAGTAAAAAGACTACATCAACATCACCATAGATCCAAATCACAGAAACACTCAAAAGAATATATCAGTAGCAACATATATCCAAATCACAAACTTTTGGAACCACAAAAGTAGAGAAAAATTTGTACTAAAGATCAACTAGAAAGTTGTGAAAGATACCTGAAGGGGAGGGCTTGTGCCACAACGTTGCAAGGGCTTGCAACTCACAAGGACCATCAGCCCTGACATCGTGTACAATTTATTACAAATGAAGATAAGATCTTAGGATTAGGGTTAGGGTTAAGTTTTTTCCCATGAGCACTTAATAGCAAGAAGGTATTACAACTTATACTAGTTCACCAAAATTTGGCCTTAACATATGCCCTACGTAGTACAGTATGGATTGATATATTTGCAAGGATTCCTCCCACAGGTCACTAGGAGGATTCTTAGTTCCCATCTTTTGTGACTTGCAATCCAATGAGTTTCTTCCTTTATTGGCTTTCATATGCCACTTTGGCTCTATGCTAGCCTTAAGCCAGATCCATATTCACTAAGGGCCTTTGGCTTGACAATTGCGGCATCATTTCTGAAGTATAAAGGTTATCATGGGTGTCTATTGCATTAAATATTTTGGATCTTGTCATTCTTTTCTTGGTGGGACCTTTTCTTGTAATTCCCATTATGATAAAATAGAGTGCTGTCATATGTTGATATTATGAGCATTCATTATGTATTATGTATGGATCACGTCAGTGACTCATACATGATGTAAAATTGAAAAAGTGTAAAATTCAAAATAGATTATCCTGCAAATTCAATGGACATGATGGGAGAATTAATAGTAGCAGAAATTGCAAGCGCACTGCATCCAATAAAATCACCAGAAGGCCTCAACTGTGCATGGAAGAACAAAAACCATTGAGATCTGCTAATCTAAAGTAATTGCAGACTTGATTTCTAGAACCTGCAGACACCAACTCGTTATTAGCAACTCACCAGCTTATAGAAGGCAATCCACTTAACATCAATCATGATCAGAATCACTTTCATCTCCTCTGAGTACACCTCAGCAGACTTTAGATGCACTTACTCAACAATTCCTTCATAGAAGTGGGATTTGAAGACAGTTCGCATGAATAGTTCCCTGCCCTTTGCATAGGTGTAGTGGCTGCGACAGTTATCACATACACTTAAATTTTTGAGAATATGTATAGTTGTCGTCTTGGGTTTGTTGAATAGGGCACACTTAACAGCTGATTCTTGATGCGCCGCATAATCCCATCTATCTCTGCATCTTTTGAAAAGGCCCATGATACAAAATTCAAATCTGGGACATAGCCTTCCTCGGCATTTCGAGGGAGACATCTTCTACCTTGGCATGTGATGTCTTAGCTAAAGTCTTGCATCTGTATGCAATTTCAGCTCAGCACTCCCCTGACTTCTTATATGCTTGTACTTTCACTGATTGCATCAACCTTTCTATTGTTCTGCACATGCTGCATAGATATCAGACAGCAATACATACGCTGATGCATCCTTTTCATCCAATCGTACTGCATGTTCAAATGCCTGTCTTCCAAGATTGACATCACGAGACATTCTACAAGCACCCAACATAGTATGCCAAACCTCAAGACTAGGTTGGAAAGGCAACTTTGCGACCATCACTATGGCCTCATCTAATTGGCCTGCACGGACAAGGAGATCAATGATGCAATTGTGGTGATCAATAGTTGGAGTGATACCATAGTCTTTGCTCATGGATTCGAAGTACTTCTGGCCCTCATCCACTAGACCTGCGTGATTGCACACGGTAAGAACACTGAGGAACGTGACCGCATTTGGATGTACACCCTCTAGTTGCATCTGCTCGAAATAGTTCAGCGCTGCCTCATCAAACCCATGTTCAGCATATCCTGCAATTAGTGCAGTCCATGAGACTAAATCTCGGACTGGAAGCTTGTCAAATGCTTCCTGTGCTTTTTCAAGAGCACCACATTTGGCATACATGTCAACCAAGGTGCTGCCAACACAAGGATCTCTTTCCAACCCCTTGCTGGCAATCTCAGAGTGTAATTCTTGGCCCGTGTCTATGGCTCCTATGCTGGCACATGATTTCAAGCTACAAACATACGTGACTGCGTTTGGAGACACCCCCTCTAGTTGCATCTGTTTGAAACAGTTCAGCGCATCCTCACCAAGACCATGTTCAGTGTATCCTGTGATCAGTGCAGTCCATGAGACTACGTTTCTCACTGGAAGCTTGTCGAATTCTTCCTGAGCATTTGCAAGCAAGCCACATTTGGCATACATGTCCACCAAGGCATTGCCAACACAAGGATCCCTTTCCAACCCTTTTCTACCAATCTCGGCGTGTATTTGACGACCCTTTTCTGGGGGTCCCACACTGCAACATGCTTTCAAGCTACAAACAAACGTGACAACATCTGGAGAAACACCCTCCTGTTGCATCAGGTTGAAACAATTCAGCGCTTCCTCACCAAGCCCGTGTTCAGCATATCCTGCGACTAGTGCAGTCCACGACACTACATCTCGAATGGGAAGCTTGTCAAGCACATCCTGTGCTTCTCCAAGACAGCCACATTTGACATACATATCAACCAAGATGTTGCAAGCACGAGGATCTCTTTCCAAACCCTTTCTTGCCATCTCAAAGTGTATTTCTCGGCCCTTGACTATGGCTCCTACGCTGCTACAAGCTTTTAAGCTGGCAACAAACGTGGCAGTATCTGAAGACATGCCTTCCAGTTGCATTTGTTCAAAACAGTTCAGCGCTTCATGACCAAGCCCATGTAAGGCATATCCGGCAATTAGTGCATTCCATGAAACTATATCTCGAACTGGAAGCTTGTCAAACAATTGCTGTGCTTTTGCAAGCAAACCACATTTGGCATACATATCAACCAAGGTGTTGCCAATAAATAGATCTCGTTCCAACCCCTCTTTGGCAATCTCAGCGTGAATTTCCACGCCTCTTTCCACATCCTTCAGCCTAGCACAAGCCTTCAGTAGCGCCACAAACGTATACTTGGTAGGATGTACACAATCCTCTTGCATTCTTTGGAACAGGTTGAGGGCGTGCTGTGATTCTCCAGATTCAATATAACCCATTATGAGAGACGTCCAAGCATACTCGTTGGGATCTACCAACCTGCTGAAAACCTGCAGAGCATGCCACGTGCTTCCACATTCCACCAACATTGGGACAAGGTAGTTCCCCAGAGATCTATGCGCTTCCAGGCCACTATTGCGCATGTAGGCATGCAAGCGCTTAGCATATGCTAGCTTTCTCTGTTTTCTGCATTTCTGCAAAATGCATACAAAGTTCTCAACCGAATGCAGCTGCGGCATCCGTTCCAATGAAGTGAGTGCCTGCTCTAAACTCAGCATTTCCCAGCCTATGTTCTCCGAAGCGAGTGCCTCCTCTAAGGTCAGCATTTCCCAGCCTGTCTTTTAATGTGTTGATCTGTCGTCCAGGCCTAACGCTGGCACGGTCCTGTCCAGTCGATGCTCTGACCCCGTGCATTCCCTTGTCTTCGAGCTCCTTTTTCCTTGAGAGCGTCTTTTTCCACCACTTGCAAGCCAGCACCTCCTGCGTCTCCCGGTCCGTGCACAGGTACGTGATCCCGAATTCTGGCGGAGCTCTTTTCGCAGGTGGTACTTATCCGTGAGGTTGAGCCCTTCGGGGACAGAGATCCGTGGATTGTCGCAGTTGTCTATCAAGATGCTCGCTATCTGGAGCCCTTGGAATTACTAGAGTCGTCAGACTAGCCAATATGACCGAGCACTGCCGAGCATTTCTAACACTCAATTTGATCTTTCGGTCGTCCCAACAATGGGAAAGATCCGTGAGGTACTCTCGCCATAAGCGTTCCGCCACCACCACCGGTTTGAAGCATCGCAACCTGGAGGTCTCATAGAGTCCCATCCATGAGCTCCTGGGGAGATTCACAGCATCTTTAGCCAGGCAGCATGGTGCTATCAATACAAAATTCAAGCTCTGGTACAGCCACGTGCACGAGCCTTGTTAGGCAGGCAGCTATGCTGCCTCCTACTATCAATACAAAATTCCAGCTCTGGTAGAGCCACCAGTCACGCTATTGTGGTAGAGCCACGAGCCTCGTTTATAAAGAGTCTATTAACTACTAACTAGAGAATCTCAAAATAGAGTCCTCCTGCTCCTCAATTATGCCCAGCCTCTTGCCTTTTTGACCTCCTCGCCTTCCCAAAGCTTAGCCTGACTTTGTGCCACCACCGCCACCCATAGCATCAGCACAAGCGCCTTGTTGATCATGATCTTCTCTTGCTCCTCCCCATTTTCTTCTTACTCTCGCTTTCCAACCCTCTTTCGCTTTTGCCTTTGACTTTGTAGGCGACGTTGCGCTCTTTCCTGCCTCGCCTTTTCGCTTTCGTTTTGCCAGCTCC
Source organism: Dipteris shenzhenensis (assembly GCF_047967505.1). Lineage (NCBI taxonomy): Eukaryota > Viridiplantae > Streptophyta > Polypodiopsida > Gleicheniales > Dipteridaceae > Dipteris > Dipteris shenzhenensis. The sequence continues at coordinate 57,823,630 of NC_141602.1, read as the reverse complement.
AAGCTTGGGAAATATTAACATAAGCGTCTACACTTGAATCGAGCTTTGCTCTTGCTAACCCAAAACATAACGGAGAATCACTTAAAGGATAGTTGATAATACCCCTGAACATGAGCAATGTAAGCTAGCGTGCATTCTTCGATGACCCCGCAACACTCGCAGTGCACTTGCTAAACCTCCGTTATGGTTGCTTGCATTGTTGCTTTTCAAACTTCTATCTTCGCCTGGGCCGATGCTATTGCGCTCCCGTCAGGCATCATCTGTTGAGATATCGAGCTCCACTCGTGATATGCCAAGGTGACCGTTGTGCATTTATGTCACAGAGTTGTTAGCTGCAGATGCGGTTGGTATACCGCCCATGAATAATAGCTAAATGACAGCTATCTTTATGTACTCTTGTTAGTGGCTCAGTTAGTATGCCACCTAGGTTAGCTGAGTTTGGTTTGAGACCCACATATAGGGTTAACTTATTCCTTTTGTACTTAGAGAGAGTTATTTTGGCTTACACAACTAAGAAGAGAAAAACTGTTTTCAGCCTCCACCTTTGTGCATATTCCCCCACTGTGTATGTGAGAAAGCTACAAGTGAGACTCCTTACTTCTCTTCCACTCTCTTCACATGGTATCAGCAGAGCTCAGTTTGTGGTAAGGAGCTCAAGAAAGCAAACCAAGTTCACGGTGTCTTGGTAAGAGGATCAGTGTTGCTTTCCTTTTTCGAGTTTGGGAGCAAATCTCTGCAAGTAGCACAGCCGAAAACTGCAAGAGTGCACTGTCTCAGATTGGGACGCCTTAGGTTAGTGGCTCAGTTAGTATGCTACCTAGGTTAGCTGAGTTTGGTTTGAGACCCACATATAGGGTTAACTTATTCCTTTTGTACTTAGAGAGAGTTATTTTGGATTACACAACTAAGAAGAGAAAAACTGTTTTCAGCCTCCACCTTTGTGTGTATTCCCCCATTGTGTATGTGAGAAAGCTGCAAGCGAGACTCCTTACTTCTCTCCCACTCTCTTCACATGGTATCAGCAGAGCTCGGTTTATGGTAAGGAGCTCAAGAAAGCAAACCAAGTTCACGGTATCTTGGTAAGAGGATCAATGTTGCTTTCCTTTTTCGAGTTTGGGAGCAAATCTCTACAAGTAGCACAGCCGAAAACTGCAAGAGTGCACTGTCTCAGATTGGGACGCCCTTCGCGGTGTGGCAAGAGGGTAGTAGAAGCCCTCGGTGACATTGTTTTTTTGATTCGAGGCCATTTCGGGGCCCGTTTTGGTGGCAGAAGTTCTCCGCAGGCACTTAGAAAAGTACTCTATTTTTGCTGTGTAACCATTGTTCTGCAGGTCGGTGAAAAGTTGTAGTAGAAATTGCATCGTATGCATGTGCGCAGAGATATTGGGAGTGACATAATCATTCTTATTGCCTATTGATGCAACATTGTCACTAGGAAGTGACTGTGTGGTCAAATACCACATTCGTCACTTTTGCAGATTTGCCCTTGTGAGGCAGAAGTTGTGTTTTTTGCAGTGACAGAATATTTTTGCAGTGTTCTGTAATGGCGTCTGATGCTCTTTCATGGATAGTCACTGAAAAGCTTGACAAGAACAACTTCCAAGCATGGAAGTTTAGAATGACGAATTTCCTTAAGGGAAAAGGCTATTGGGAGTTCATTACTGGAGCTAAACAAGAACCAGTTATTCCTAATGTTCCCAATCAACAGGAGTTGCAGGCATTTAAAGGATGGCATGAGAGAGCCAAAAAAGTTATGTACTAACTGTCTATTAGTATTTCAGATTCTATGATTGTGCATATTCAGGAGGCAAGCACGCCGAAGGAGGCGTGGGATACTTTGACAAAAATGTATAGTACAAATACGCAAGCCAGGAAAATGCAGCTCAAGCAGCAATTGCATAATGTGCAGAGAGAAAATATGAGCATCAATGACTACCACATGAAGGTGAAGAAGATTGTAGATGCACTTGCTTCTATTGGGTCGTCAATGGAAGATGATTTAGTTTTTGTGACCTTGAATGGTCTAGGAAAGGATTATGCACAATTCTGTACATCCATCGCTGTCGTGAGAATTTTCCTGATTTTGAGGAGTTGATTGCTCTTCTAATTTCTGAAGAGCAAAGAAATGGTGGTGCATCTTCTTCAGGAGGAACTTCAAAAGAAACTGTCTTCTACTCAAATGCTAGAAGAGGTAGAGGCAGAGGTACAGTAGGCTGATCTAGAGGCCATGGCAGAAATCAGAATATGCAGCAAGTTCAAGAAAACCAATCCTATGGAGGAGGACGTGGTAACTTTAGAGGCAGGGGGAGTCAAAGAGGTCGTGGTGGATGGTAGAGAGGCAAATGCAAACAACAATGTTGAATGCTACTACTGTGGTAAAATGGCTCATATGGTTAAAGACTACTATAAAAAGCAGAATGACATCATGACTAGAAAATTGTAGCAAGGCAACTATGCATCCTCTAGTAGACAGGGTGGTGATAGAAATGACCATTTGTTTATGGTGCAGCACATGACCAATTCTGTGACAAGTGCACAAGAAAGAAATGATGTGTGGTATGTTGACTCAGGTGCGTCAAACCACATGACAGGTCATGCAGAATGGATGGAGGATGCAAGGAAAATGAAAAGACCATGATTTGTGGAGACTGGTGATGATACTTCACATCCTATTGTGCAAATTGGTAAAATTCCTTTCTCTATGCAGGATGGGAAAAAGAAATACATGTCTGATGTATTTCATGTTTTGAATATCACCAAGAACCTGGTTTCTGTTAGTCAAATGGTTGAGCAAGGCTTGCAGGTCACATTTAATCCTCATGGATGCTTGGTTGAGGATATGAAAAATAAAGGTTGCTTGATAGCAAAAGGGAAGAAGAAGGGCAGGATGTTTACGTTGGATGCGGACATGCCTGAATAGAGTGCAGCAATGTTTACACATGGGACCGGTGTAGTTGCAAGATATTGATATCTGGCATAAACACATTGGTCATGTTAATGTACAGCGACTTAAATTAATGCAAGCCCAAAATATTGTTGCAGGATTGCCTAAGTTCAAGGCTGAAGAAATGCATAAGGTATGTGAAGCCTATCAATTTGGAAAAAAGGCAAGGAAACCATTTCCTAGACATGTTCAAGAGAGTAAGAGGCCATTGGAATTAATCCACTCTGATGTGTGGACTACTAAAGCTGCATCTATGGGAGGCTGTCATTATTTCGTCACTTTTATTGATGACTACAGCAGAAAAGTTTGGGTGTATTTTATGAAAAAGAAAAGTGAAGTGTTTGGGCATTTCAAAGCTTTTAAAGCTATGGCTAAGAAAGAAACAGACTTGCAAATAAAATGCCTAAGGTCAGATGGAGGGGGAGAGTACCTCTCAAATGAGTTTGCAAGGTCCCTGCAGGAGCATGGCATAAAGCAGCAATATTCATGCAGTCATACCCCACAGCAAAACTCAACGAAAAAGACCTGCCAGATTATTATTGGGCTGAAGTAGTTGCTACAGCAGTCTACATAATGAACAGGACTTCCACTGCAGCAATACATGGCATGATGCCAGAGGAGAGGTATACTTGTAGGAAACCAGATATTTCTCATTTAAAAGTTTTTGGTTGCATTGCCTATGTTCATGTGCTAGATGAGTTGAGATCCAAGTTGGATCCAAAAGCTGAGAAGTGCATCTTTATTGGTTATTCTCTACAACAGAAAGGGTATAGATGCTATAACGCTTCTACTCATAAGTTTATAGTAAGCAAAGATGTTGTTTTTGATGAGATGAGCAGCTAGTATAAACTAGTAAATGTGATTGATGATGTAGATGCACAAAATGGTAATGCTGCACAGAATTCACAGCAACAATCACAAAATATTAGCGGACCTGTAGTGTCGTGTAGCAATGGTTCACATACTTCGCCATGGACAGGCAGATTGAGAATGAGGAGGATCTCCTCAAAGTAATGCAGATAGTGTATGCAAGTATCACAAAAAGGAAAAGAGAAAATATATCAGCCCATGTTTGATGTGAATGGAGGTCACTCTTATGTGGATGGTGAATCCAGTGGCTCAGAATAGAGCCTTGATGATGAGTTGGGTATTCCTTCTATTGTTACACCTGGAGTAAGGAAGACAAGGGATGTCTTGAGAGTAGTTGGTAGTGAGCCTATTTTGTGCAAGTCTACCAGAGCTAGGTATCCCGTGGATAGGTTGAAATATGATGGATTTACAGCCATTCACTATGCCTATATGGTCAAAGTGATACATGAACCAAAACCCACTTCTTTTGAGCAAGCCATGGGAAAAGAAAAATGGGAGAAAGCCATGGATGAAGAAATGGATGCCTTGGAAGCAAATGCTACATGGGAATTGGTGCCTTCGCCTAAAGACAAGAATGCAATTGGCTGCAAGTGGGTTTATAAGGTAAAGCACAATGCAGATGGTTCTGTGAACAGATACAAGGCAAGATTAGTTGTCAAGGGGTATGCATAGACATATAGCATTGATTATGAAGAAACATTCAGTTTGGTTGCAAGGATGGCAACCGTAAGAGTAGTCATTGCTATGGCTACATCAAAGGGATGGTCTTTACATCAGATCGATGTAAAGAATGTCTTCTTGCCTGGTGATTTGCAAGAAGAGGTCTATATGGAGCAGCCACCAGGTTATGTGCATGCTATTCATCCTGAGTTTGTTTGCAGGTTGAAGAAAGCCTTGTACAGCTTGAAGCAAGCACCTAGGGCATGGTCTGACAAGATAGGACAGTATCTTGTCATCATTGGCTTTCAGATTTCCAAGGCAAATTTCTCACTTTATGTGAGAAAATTAGAGAAAGGCATTATGCTGCTTGTCATTTATGTTGATGATTTGATCATCACATGTGATAGTGATGAAGATATCCTTCATGTGAAAATGCTATTGAAGCAGAAGTTTAAGATGAAGGATTTGGGAGAGTTGCGTTACTTCTTGGGCATTGAGGTGATTAGATCCACAAGTGGGATATGGCTCTTGCAGAGGCAATATGGATTGGACATGCTGTCCAAATATGGGATGACAGTAGGCTGTAAGCCTATTTCAGTTCCTTTGGAGCAGAAAGTGAAGTTGAGCACAGATGCAGGTGAGGTTCTGGAAGAACCTACTATGTACAGACGCATAGTAGGAAGTTTGATTTATATGACTATTACCAGGCCAGATTTGAGCTATGTTGGGTTGGTAAGTGAGTTTATGCAGGCTCCAAGGAAAAAGCATTTGGATGCAACTAGATGCATACTGAGGTATCCACATTGCGTATGGACTATTTTATGAGACTGGGGTTCAGATACAGTTGCATGGATACACTGATGTTGTTTGGGCTGGTAGTATTTTTGATAGATGATCTACTAGTGGATATGTGTTCTCTTTTGGGAGTGCTACAGTCACTTGGAGTAGCAAGAAATGCCTATAGCTACCTTGTCGAGCACAGAGGCTAAGTACAGGGGTGCAGCAATGGCTGCATGTGAGGTAGCTTGGTTGTGTAAGCTACTTTATGATATGAATCAGCCTACAGATGGGCCAGTTGTCATTTATTGTGACAAAATGAGTAGTATACACTTGGCTAATAACCCAGTCTATCATGCTAGAACAAAGCACATTGAGGTGCATTATCACTATGTGCGGGAGAAGGTTCTAGTAGGTTTTATTGATCTAGTTTATGTCAACACAGAGGATCAGATAGCTGACATATTCACGAGACCTGCTTGGTGTGCAGGAATTGGGATTGAGCTCGAGGGGGAGTGTTGAGATATCGAGCTCCACTCGTGATAAGCCAGGGTGACCGTTGTGCATTTATGTCACCGACTTGTTAGCTACAAATGTGGTTGGTACATCGTTCATGAATAATAGCTGGATGCTAGCTATCTTTATGTACTCTAGTTAGTGGCTCAGTTAGTATGCCACCTAGGTTAGTTGAGTGGTTTGAGACCCACATATAGGATTCACTTATTCCTTTTGTACTTAGAGAGAGTTCTTTTGGCTTACACAACTAAGAAGAGGAAAACTATCTTCAGCCTCCACCTTTGTGTGTATTCCCCCATTGTGTATGTGAGAAAGCTGCAAGTGAGACTCCTTACTTCTCTCCCACTCTCTTCACATCATCATGTGCAGATCTTCGACGGAAGGAAGCATTGCAACAGTGCTAGCCATTGAAGATATTGCTCAACAGTGATGGTGATGGGATTCTCTTTAATATTGGGGATCTCGAGATCTGCTATGAGCAGATTCGAGTTTCTACTACACCTCTGCCCTCTTCCAACAGTTGGGTCTTTCTCAAAGGTTTCTGCCGCACGTTGCTACACTGATTCCTTACCTTCGTCGATCTCTCGCTTTTCAGCCACCGCAAGCTGTGTCTTTCTCCAACTGTGCATTGTTACAAGACTGCAAGTTGGGCAACCTGGAAAGATGCTACACAAAGTTCCTGATGGAGCAAAAGTAAGACCAGCAGGGACCGTAGCAAGTGGGGTGAGCTGAAAGCAGACAACGCAAAAGCAAGATCAGCAGGGGCTAAAGCAAAAGGGTAGGTACAACTTATAAGATTGCAAGCTGAAAGCAGACAACACAAAGTTTTTGATCGTCCAAAAGCAAGACTAGCAGCAAGAGTTTAAGCAAAATAGAAGGCCACACAAAACATCAAAGAAAAGTTTCCAACCTTCTTGACAATTGCTACATGAAATTTGTAGTTGATGGTGCTCATTTTCCCAAACTGAGAACTTGGATGCAAGGAGCGTCGACTATCTTCCAAGCATGGATGATTTTTTCATATTAGTTTCGTTAAGAAGTGAAAATTTTATATTGACATCAAAAGTTTATACATCTTAATAAAAATAAAAATTTGAAACATTCGCCAAGATTTGAAACTTTTTTGTAAAAAATTGTAAAAGTTGCGCTAGGATTTGCATATTTTACTTAGAAATTCAAAAGAAAATGTATAGCATTGTAGTATATTTTGTCAATGTTATGAAACTAAAAGATTTAATATTAATTTAAAATCATAGCTTCGATAAAAACATCCCTACTTCCAAGAAGGTGTAGATAAGCCAGCTCTAAACCTTGAGTCGAGAATTTCCTCTACATTTATGACTAACAATTGATGACTTCTGAGAATTGGATTCTTGCAAGCAATAACGGAGAGTCATGGGTGCACAATATTTATTTCTTGGCACCGACTCTTCCAAAAACATTGGGCTTACCTTTTAGCGATCCATTCGATATTACATTTGATTGGATCTAAATTTGGCAGCTTGTAGCAGATTGCACGTCTAGAAGAGGATGCCTACTACTACTAGCAGTGGGAAGCACAAGAAATAGGCCTTGCTGGTTACAGGTTGGTAGAGTCAGACGGATGTCCCCTTCAACACTCAAGGTCTTCTATGAAATGTGAGTTGATGATTGTGAGGGTAATGAAGCTTGATGGTTCACAGAGATTTATAGAGAGCAAAGATTCTGATAATGACTGAAACAACAAATGAAGAAAGTGGAATCAAAACACACTGATAGACATCATAATGAGAATTGTTAAGTGTGTTTGAACACCGTGAATTGAGAATGTTATTAGATAATTTTAAGGATGTATTTCCAGCTCAACTACCGGAAGGTTTACCTCCAGAATGGGCAGTAGATCATCGCATAGACTTAGTCCCAGGGGCTCAACCTATCAGTGTACCACCTTATAGGATGAGCCAGGTAGAGGAGGATGAGTTAGCTATCCAGCTTCAGGATTACCTGAATATGGGCTATATCCGCCCAAGTAAATCACCTTGGGGTGCACCTGTCCTCTTAAGAAAGAAGAAAGATTCTGCCTGGAGAATGTGTATAGATCATAAACGATTAAATAAAGTTACAATCAAGAACCGCTATCCTTTACCTCGTTCTGATGATTTGATAGACCGTTTGGCCGGAGCGAAGTATTTCACTAAGATTGATTTGCGCACGGGTTATCATCAAATCTGTATCTATGCTAAACACATAGATAGGACCGCATTCCGGACTAGGTATGGTCATTACGAGTTCCTCGTATTACCTTTTGGTTTGACCAGTGCTCTTGCTACTTTTCAGCAGATGATGAACGATTTGTTCAGGGATTTTCTGGGCAAATTTGTTGTAGTGTTCTTAGATGATATCTTGGTATATAGTAAAACGCTTGAGGATCATATAGGACACCTCCGGGTTGTCTTAGTTGTTCTAAGACAGCATAAGCTTTATGCCAAGATGAGTAAATGTGACTTCTTTATGAAGGAGATCATTTACTTAGGACACAAGATTTCTTCTGAAGGTATTAGCATTGATCTGGATCGTATCCAGAAGGTTTTAGAATGGCCTATCCCTCAGACTGTGAAACAAGTTCGTTCTTTCCTAGGATTTACGGTATTTCTTCGGAAGTCAGTGCGTGATTATTCACATATCACGGCACCCTTGACCAACATATTGAAAGGTCGTGGACGCAGGTACCAATATCATGTGGATTGCAAGCAACTGATACGGGTAGTTATCTACGAGCACATCTAAAGACCAGGTACTTTTATATTCTAATTTGTTGTCATTCGTATAAATGAAACAAACATTTACTGAAAAACATTTATGTGCTTATCATAATAATATTTGAAATAAGAAAAGACGATTATACACTAGTGTTCCATAATGGCCATTCATCGATACATATTTAGAAGAGTGGCAAAAGATGTTCTCCAAATTTATAACAAATGAATACTTCTCGAGTTCCACCCTCGAACATCAATTCATCATTCACTATCACAATCTAACAGTTGCCTGCCCGGATCTAGTTCATAAGGTGGTGATGTAAACTTTAAGGGCTCGCGGCCTTGTTGCCTCCCTTGGAGGGATGAGCCAGGACATTACACAATAGATATGTCTGGCCCATGAAGGCTACCCATTCTATGGCCAACTCCTCCCACTACGTGATTGCCCCATTCCATCTAACCGCTACGTCAATCACATGTTATTGACATAAATTAGCAGCTTGGTGACCAGTGGCTGGTGTGAGCCCACACCTCGACGGTCATCTTCCAATTCTACATGGGCGGTCGAGTGGTTTGAAGGCTAGGTTCGAACAACCTGCCCATCCTTGCCTCACCGTGCTCACACCCATCTGGTCACAAAGCTCTCATAAATGTGACATTGGGCTGTAGAGATTGTTATTGGAAAATTTTTACAACTGCATGCCCGCAAAAAATTGTAATACGTGGGTCATCTGCTTGGGTGGGCTAGTTGATGCTTGGGCAGGGATGGTACTAGACAAACCTTGCAGGCGCTAGACATCTTTTCTCTCAAATCAGAGTGTGACCAATCATCCAACACAACCCTTGGCCGCGGCTAGGTCTGAACCCACCCTAAGTAGTTTGCTAATCATGGTAATTAATCCTGAGTTAAGGTTTAACACTTGAAAGGCTTACCATATCCAATGCATGTGAGTTCTCCTCCGATTGCACATGAGTTATCTCCTCTCGCATGGAGAACGAAGACATGCATTGGCTTTGGTGGACAAGCGTGACCTATTGATGCACAAGGAGATCGAATTGCATAGGATGCCTACACACCGGTGTCGCCCATGCAAGATAAGGGTATAAGTTGAAGTGGTGACCGAGTGCATTAATATTATTAGATCCAAAAAAAGAGAGGAGACCATGCTTAATATGGGCTAACAAACCTTAAGTCACCCAACCAATCCAAAACGTGCCTCTGTGGGCCATCCTATACATGCTTAATTTTATGAAGACATGTCCCCTGAGTGTGTAACCACACACTGCCCATCCATTTTTAGCTTGGGCGAGCATTGGGCAAGCATTGGGCGATGTGTAACCACCTCAATTAATGGATGTGGAAAAGTATTTTGTTTGAACAACAAAAATGATCCTTTAGTATCCTTGAAACCTCTCTATGCTAGGGAAATGTTGGCAAGAGAGTCCTAACGATTCCAACTCCTAGCCTCTAGATTCCAAGCAACCCATCGTCAAGAATTAGAATCTTGAGGATTTCCTACAAAGAATGCTGTGACGTTCTCCTAGTTAGAAAGAGTACAATATCAATGATGGAAACTATATCTTCAACACCCACATCAATCTTGTTTGTGATAAAGAGTCTTCAAAAAAAGAGTGACCCCACCCCTTTTCTACACATCAAGGCCTAAGGGGAGCTGTAGGTAGCTTTTGATCATTCTTTTCAACTTCCAATAAATTTTTATACATTATAAAGCCTTACTGTTGGCCTTCACAATATTGGACAACTGCCCCTCCTCTCAAATCCTCCATTTGGATAAGGATGCTGGCTAGCCTTAGGCTTGTTTTCAATGAAAATTCAGGTAGCTTCAAGCAGTAGGGTTGACAATCCTATTTGTACCATCACTAAAAGTGAAAAGTAAAGAGTTGCTACCATTTTAATGGCAATAAAACAATTTTTATTGTAGTATTCTTGCCAATAATCACAACACATAGTATGAAATATAACATTTTTAACAAAAGTTGTATGTAATGTATAATTTCATGCAAAAATCATCATCACATGAATGCCCTCTAAATCAATGTGCTCTCTTAGGGAGCATATTGTGGGTGCATTGAAGAAGTTATGTGGATAAGGGCATGGTTAAAACTCTAGCCACCTACAAGCATATGACCTCACATATAATAAAAATGATCAATTCTATGAGTGTGGCTACAATGGAGAGTAAGAACAAAAAGGGTATCTTGTCCTTTTTCCTTTTGCATTACATTGAGCTACATGAAGTGTAAGCAACAACATCATAAAAAGGAGAGTCCTGGCAACTATCAAAACAACAAGATAAAATCAGAACTTGCTGGCAATCATCATAGCCAGTAGCAATGGTGGATTATAGTAACACAGGAGCTTAAGCCAACAAATCCTAGAAATATTGAGCACAACAAAATAGAGTATAAATGAAACTCCTTGGTCAATAAACATTGAAGGAAACAAAGCCTTGTAGCAGCCCTTGTTAATGTAGCACCAAATCAAAGGGATGAAATGGCCTTAGCAAAAATGTTTCCCAATAAATAATAAACCAACTCCGCCCATCGTCAACCAACTTGTATTGCATCCTCTCCAAGGATTGTCACACCCACTAGATAGTTGAGCACCATGGCAGATAAAAGACCACAAGATATCATCACCTAGAGATTTGATATTAAGCATGTGATGCTATCATGATGTATATGACAAGGAGCTCACCATGGAATCGATCGGTGGGTCTACTATTAAGGTGTCTACCTCCCAACAATGGAATCATTTCCTCATTTTTTTCATCATACTAGAGTGTAGAGTTCACTTTATGTGTCGTCTGGTGGTGTTCACTTGCTTCTCATGCAATGCAATGAAGGAGAGATGATCATGTGGCAATTCAAGAACTATTATAAGAATCGTGTAAATTGTGCCATAGAATATGGCTTAGAGAGCACCTAAAAGGGGACATGGGGAGACCCTAAGCCTAAGGGCCAAGTTTTCTATAACACCATTTGACTTAATTTTTCAATAGAGTTGTACATTATAGTTCTCTGTGTGTGTGTGTGTGTGTGTGTAGAGAGAGAGAGAGAGAGAGAGAGAGAGAGAGAGGGGGGGGGGGGGGGAGAGTATCCCAATCACTAATGGGGCCTACACTCTTGATTTTGTTGGTGGGTGTTTTGGGAGGTGCTATACTCTTGATGAATGTTGGAACATGTTATGTAAGGGTCTCTACCCTTGACAGCAGATCTTGGAAGGTGTTGTGGAAGTTGCTGAGCATGTCCATGTGCTCACTTCTATTGGGCATTTTTATTTTTGCTACATCCTCTTATGTCTTTGCCTACACTTGCTACACTTGAAAATCAGATATTAATATGAACAAGCTGGTTGTGCTGGAATGGATTTCAAAATGAGAATTGTTGAACCATTGCTTATGACTGATTGGAAAGCAGATATAACATTCCCTATTATTATTACCGAAAGAACTCAATAGGTAATCATCTCTCAAGATCACTTGATACAAAACTACAATATGAAAATCTTTAAAAAAAAGAGAATGCAAAGGGCAAATAGTATTATTTACTCATCACAAAACTCTAGGTAAATACTTTTTGTCACAAACATGTATGATTTATTCACAAAGACAAAAAATCAATAAAGGGTATAGGAAATAGTTAAGATTCATTATGTACCTTTGTTATCAAATTGGTTTAGCATCTAGCACTAAAGGTATCTTGTGTTGACATAACTCAAGAGGAACTCCCCTTAAATCTATGTTAGTCCATGCAAACACATCCTTGTATCTAACCAATAAATCTCTTATCATTCCGAGTTGCTCGGAAGAAGGGTTAGCACTCACCATTACCATAGTAGGTGATCTTGCACGTTCCACCATTCAGTTCTTGTGTTGGCTCTAGAATCAACCGTTCAATATTGAGTTGAGTGATAGTCACCGGTCCCTCAACAATCTCCCTTTCTCCCTCAATGCCCTCAGTAAAATTGCTTGGAAAAATATATTTCTGCTCAACAATCCGCTCATCCTTCAACTTCTGTTTGATCTCTGTAGCCACTTGGAAAATGTCTATCTCACCTATAGGTAGTATTTGCAACTCCATCAACCATGACTCAACATCTTGAGGAAATGGATCTTTGAATTCCAAATTCTTGGGTCAATAACAACTCGTAACCTTCCAAGGGTTGGTTGGTATACAAACATCTTGACAATCCATCTTAATAATCATCTCTTATGTACCCAATCAGGGAGTACTTTTGCACTCTTCAACCAAGGTCTTCCCAATAGGATTGGGTAGGCATGTTGTTCCATAGCAATCACAATGAAACTAACTATATAATAGATGCCACCTATAGAAATGACCACATCTTGTAACATACCTTTGGGGTCAACTAGTCATTGGTCTGCCATGCACACTGGAAAAGGTGATGGCTTATTTGATTTAAACGTCAGGTCTGTGCAATCTCTTTAGTTAACTCTTTGATCCCTGTCCACTATTACACCTGATATAGTCTATATCTTAACCTTGATAGTGATCTCACTAGAACTTCTTCGTCAACTATGATCACATGTATAGTGGCTAAGGATTGCACTTCCTTTGGTTGTTGAATGACTCCTTGATATGCTAAGCAAAGAAATCATGACAGAATGGAGCAATTTGCATTAGCTTGACAAATATCATACTAACTTGCATATTCTTGAGGGTTTCCCATGCTTGGGCTAGCTCTGCGCTAGTTTCTTGTGGAATGCTTGATTTTTCTTCTTTGATCTTAGATTTTGAGGATCCCCCTCTCTTAGTGATAATAGAATACTGAGTCTCTACTGTTATGGATAAAATTGTCTAAGGAAAAAGGCATTAATATGTATGTGTGTTTGTATATGTGGCAATAGTATAATAAAATATGGTGTGCATAGGGCCCAAGGTTGAGGTGGTAGGGCATGACCATGTGCCACCCTTCCATGTAAGAGGACCCATAAGGTGTGTTGTACATAATCCATGATAGTAATATTATAAAATGCAAGGTGGCATGGCTCCTCCATGTGCCACCCCTCCACCTAGGATGCATTAAGTGAGATATGGCTCAAAGTCCATGGGAGAAGCAATATAAAATGGGTGGAGATGGCTATTATATTGAGTTATTCCCTCCATATGGGATAGGCCCATGTGGGGGAGCTATAGAAGGACAAAGAGAGCTAGTTAAATAATGGGGAAAGTAGGATGAGGTGGCAAGATTCCTTGTGCCAACCCTCCACTTGTCCTCCTAGAGGTTTGAACATATTATAAAATTGGAAAGAGACCAAGGGAGTATCATAGACTTGAGATATGGGGCTTGATTTATGTGGAAAATTGAGGCAAAGGGTTGTCGCACACAATTGAAAGTGCGTACCCACCTAGCCCACATGGGAGACTTTTCCACACACACCATGCATGTGGGAGGATACATTAATGTGGAGAGACCCCCTCTTTTGGCTATAAAAGGAAGGGGCTATTCCTTGATGAGACACGCTCATTCTTGTAAAGCCACCTAGCTAGTATTTTGATATTTCCCTCTCATCCCTTCTTTCCAATAAAGTATGGTTCACTTCCCTTGATGTCTACATCTCAACATTCCTCCTCCTATCATGTTCATGCTTCTCTTCCCCCTCTCCCTTTCCCCTTGTGTCATAGTCTCCCTTTTCCTTCCCTCCACTTCTAATTCCTTTTTCACCCCTAGGACATCCCTTCGCCCTCATGCTCTCCTCTTCTCTATGGCCTTTGAGCGTCGCCATACTTAGTCTATAGCCTCTGGTCTCGGTTACTTTTTCGGCTAAAAGTTTTGGTGTGGCTGCTGGGATACGAATCTCCATGACTGGTGGCGAATCTTCTATTCGTACGGGTTACATCAACAAAACTATACCATCTGTGCTCTTTCTAAGCTACTGTGCATGCATTCGATTCGTGCATCTCCTGCGCTCCAGTTCTCTGGACTGCTGCGACTTCTGGTTGCGGACAGTTTTTGCGCTGACCTGCGTGACAGTTCTCTGGACTGCTGTGACTTCTGGTTGCGAACAGTTTTCTGCACTCACCTGCGCGACAGTTCTCTGGATTGCTGCGACTTCTGGTTGCGGACAGTTTTCTGCGCGACAGTTCTCTGGACTGTTTTCTGAGCCCCTGCAAAAGAGTAACAGCAGATCCCACCCCCCCCTATCTCTTCTCCTTCTCTTTCTCTTCTCCTTCTCCTCTCCTCTCCTCTCTTTTTATTAAAGAGTAGGATTGGAACCCAAGACCTCCCCCTTCACAAAAGAAAGTCTTATCATTGGGCCAACAAGTTGGAAGTGGTAAAAATGTAATGATTTTTGTTCATATATTGAAATCGCGGGAGCTGTAACTCTCTAACTGTAAGGAGTTTGCTCTTGCTGTAAAAAGCAAAAATATTTCATTTTATGTGCTCTATCCACATCTCTTGCTAGATCGCCAATTCAGAACTTCTCCAAGCCAACTTCACGGATGCACGCCTTACGAGAAGGGTGGACACTTATGTCACTTCTCGATGCGTTTAAGGAATTGGTGCCTGTTCCTCCGCACCTTACGGCTACCAATGCACGAGATGTCTTCCTTGATCTTCATGTCGACCTTCAACGGCTGATTGTCCAGTGCATTATTGATGGTGATGACGGGTGGAATGACACACCGTGGATGATTCATGGTGAAGAACTACTGATACGCTGGGAGGATTTTGACTTTACTTCTACTCATTGTGCGGTGATCGAACTACTTGCTGCTTCAGAGGTAATCAAAACGGTATCCTTCATCGAAGGGTGGGATGCTCCCCAAGCTTGGGGGGAGATTTGGCGCATCTGCTTGTTGATTCCTGTGGAAAAGCTCGTTCTGAATGGTTTATTCACAATCTCATTACAAAGGTTTTTAGGCCTTGGCTATGGTTGGTAATGTTTCGACCAAGGAATCCATTTGTACCTAATCAGCCTTTTGTGCCTCATTTCGAGCTTCAAATTGTAATTCTTTTTGGGCTTAAGATAAACTATCAACAAAGGATTGCAAGTTTATTTGGTGCTGAACGTTTGGCTCAAGTGTTGAATTCTCCCCACCCTCTCTTCCTACCTATCTTGGACTACCGAGAAACTTGGGATGTCCGAATTTTAGTCCTGGTGTGATGACATCTTGGATTCTTCAATTTGATGGAGCTTACAAACCTTCGACCAAGGCGGCTGGCGTGGGTGTGAAGCTCACTTCACCGGGTGGTGAGGAGTATTGTTACAGCAAGTCTTCACCCGCAAGTACTTGCAATCAAGCTGAGTACTCGGCGCTCATTTTTGGGCTACAAAAGGCACAAGAACATCATGCCAAGCAATTGGAGGTGCAAGGAGATTCCCAACTAGTGTGTGAACAAGTTAGTGGAAGGTGGAAGGTGCGGAGCAAAGGCTTGGTTCCACGACATCAACAAGCCTTGGAACTTTGCAACCAATTTGAAGAGGTAAAAATTCAGCATATCCCTCGAGCTCGAAATCTTGTTGCTGATTTCTTGGCACGTGAAGCTTGTATTTCAATTACGCATGACGCGAGTGGAAGCGCCACGCGAACAAAGCTGCAAGCCACGAAGGAGGGTGATCATTTGTAAGGAATGCAAAGGTTGTGGTCATCATGAAACTAAGTGTTGGGCATACTTGATACGAGTTCACCGACTTCGGAAGATCATCAGGAGGGTTCTCAAGGACATTGCTCAAAAGAAGGATGCCAGACCGCACACCCCTTGAAGAAATAGCATGGCGACTACAAGAACTGGAAGAAGCTGAAGGTGATGTGCAAGCTCTCCAACTGTTGACATTTGTCATGGCATTCTTGTTTGACTTGATGAACAACCTCATGCAACGCCGCGCCTCTAACCCTCGCGTGTAATGATCAATGTGATATCATGAGGGTTGGTCCTTTTAAGATTGTCTATGTGCTATTCTATGCTGAAGATTCTTCTCGTGTAATATTTCACACTACACCAATCACACCCTACCCTGCCTATGTGTGCTTTTTGGATGTATCTTCACCCAATTTTCAGTTCAAGCTTCCTCTTACTATTGTTCGTCCATAGATAAGCCCCTCTTTTCCATCTTCCAAGCATGGCTGACATTCCCATGTTTTGTGGACGGGTAGAAGAAAATCCAAATGAGTATCTTGTGGCTTTCAAGTGCCGTTGTGTTTCTCTCAACTTTCTTACTAAAGACAGATGGCTATTGGTTCTTCCCACATTTCTAGAGGGTTTGGCTCAAGTGTGGTATGAGAAGTAAACCGAAGACGTTTGCCAAAGCTGGCCAAGGTTGACAGCAGCAATGATTGAGTATTTCGGCAAAGAAGAGGAGCCAGAGAATGTGTACCTATAGGTGGCAAACTTGAAGCAGTCAGAAGGTGAGACGGCACGTCGATATGTGGATCGAGCGGCCGTGCTCTTGGACCATTTGATTGCCACACAGGAGGACAATGCCGGGTTTCGAGCTGGAATGACTCAGCATGTGCTGGGCTACCTTGTAGCAGGAGCGAGTGATGAATTCCGCCTCAAGCTTAAATGGGAGAATCCAGAAACTATGGTGCCAGCACATGAGATTGCTCAAAAGTTTGATAAAGTTCAGTCTGACCCCGCTTCAAAGAAGATGATTGTCCCTCCGCATCCCCCTCCATTCCTGCAACAACAACCTGGGGGGTCTAACTCAGGGGCATACCCCCACCCCTCATTAGGGATGTATCCACCGCCTCCACCCCAAATGTATGGTCCTCCCTTAGATGCTTACCCTCAACAAAGTGGATATCCTCATCCTCCGCCTCGAAGATTTCCCCAGCCTCGCTCACGAGCTCCCCTCCTCTCTACTCCCGTGGCCCCTCCAACTAAAGAGGCCCCCCCTGCAACAGAACCTGGAGTCAATGACCTAGCCAAGGCCCTGAATGATCTTCGGTTTGAGATGGTGGGCATCAGAAATCAAGCCAACCGCCCTCCAAGAGATCGTGCTAATGTTGTATGCTACGAATGCCACCAGAAGGGTCATTATCGCACAGAATGCCCCAATATTCCAAGGGTGAATCTTCTAAGTGAGTCGGGCACTGAGGATTCTGATGTGGAGATCCTTGATCTCGGGAAAAGAACTCGTGCTACCTCGGACCCCTCTCCAAACTGTGGACCGGGCCACCCTAGGAAGAAGGTGTCCTTCTCAGAGCCCTCAGATGCTGAGATGGCAGACCCACCAACAGAGAAGACTAAAAGATCTCGTAGGAGTAAGTGGTCACCCTCGGATTTTCCCATCGGCTCAGGGCAAGAGGACTATTCGGTCATTCAGGACCTTGCTCATCGGTCTTTGGGCATCACACTCCCTCAACTAATAGCATTAAGCCCTAAGGTGAGACGTGAGCTGCAGCAAGGTCTCTCAACAAGGAAGAGCAAGAAAAAGGGAAAGGTACGAGAGGTATCTTCTATCTCTGAAGAAATTGATCGGCACCCACACACAGTAGATGTCATCATAGATAATTGCCGTGTCAAAAATGTGTGTGTTGATGGGGGAGCTGCATGTAATATCATGGTGCCCCGCATCATGAAGAAATTGAATTTGAAATGTACAAGGCGTTCCTCCACTCGAATCAAGGTAGCAGATGGTCGACGTCTCTCCACCATGGGAGTCATTGAGGATTTGCCCATCACTTTCAATGGGTTGACCACCACTGTCAATTTCTATGTAGTGGACATTGAAGATACAGGTAGAAGTTACCCAGCCATACTCGGGAGACCATGGTTGAGAAAGAGTGATGCAGTCAGCTATTGGAAGACAGGACACATGTCTTTTGGTGCTTCCAAGGAGAAGATCCCGGTGCAACCTGGTGCCATGGAACCGGAAGAAGAAGAGGAGCATGACAGTGATACTCTCTCATCCTCCTCAGTGTCTGAGTCCATGGAAGAATCAGACGGGGGGGAGGAATTCTCAGAGGAGGAAGTTTACATGATGGGGGTGTCTCCGACCCTGCCACCTGCCGAAAAGATAACAGCTAGTCCTCAACAGCTCGAATCAATGCTTTCTCCAGACCTCACTCCAGGTGAGAAAGATGAGTTTCTTGAAATGTTCAAAGATTTCCCTGACCTCTTTGCAACTAGCTACCACCACCTTCGCCATGTGACTGCCATAGAGCACAAGATAGAGCTCAAAAGTATCGAAGATTAGGGCCCCTGCAGACCGATGCTTTGCACTCCGAATTGCAGAAGCTTGTAGAGGCTGGGTTTATTGTTCCGGTTCACAATACTGAATGGGTTTCACCAGTGGTAGTCATTCCAAAGAAAAACAACAAGTGGCGGGTCTGCATCGACTATAAGAAGCTCAATGCTGCCACCAAGAGGGATCATCATCCTCTACCCTTTCAAGACCTCATTCTTGAGAAGGTAAGTGGTCATGAGATGTATACTTTCTGTGATGGTTACTCTGGGTTTTATCAAATCAGAATTGCCGAGGAAGATGTGCTTAAAACCACATTTGCCACACCCTGGGGGACATTTGCATTCAAAGTAATGCCATTTGGCCTCACCAATGCTCCTGCCACCTTTCAAAGATTTATGCAGATGGTGTTTTCTCCTAATTTGGGGGATTTCTTGGAGGTGTTTTTAGATGATTTCTGTATATTCTCATCACGTAAGGAGCACATCATGAAGGTTAGATTGGCCTTCCAAAGGGTCAATGATGCAAATGGCAGTCTCAACCCTGAGAAATGCACCATTGGAGCCACTCAAGGGAGGTTATTGGGACATGTTGTCTCATCCGAGGGCATCAAGCCTGACCCCGAGAAGGTAGAAGCCATCCTCAAGCTCTCCCCACCTACAACCAAACATCAGGTACGCTCATTTGTCAATCTAGTAGGATACTATCGCCGCTTCATTGATCAATATGCTGCTTTGACACGGCCCATGACTATGCTATTAAAAGATGGGGTTGATTTCTCTTGGGATGAGGATTGTGATCATGGGTTCGCACAAATCAAGAATGCTCTGGCTTCAGAACCCATTCTACACAATCCAGACTGGTCAAAGACTTCTATATCAATCCTGGATTTGGTGAGCACACTCTGGCAGGTATTCTTCTCCAGCAAGGGGAGGATCGGTTCATGTATCCCGTTCGATTTGCTTCTCGACAATTGCTCGACACTGAGCGACGCTATTCAGAGGCCGACAAGCATGCATTGTCTTTGGTGTTTTGCATTGAGAAATTTAAGCATTATGTGGCTGGAAAGTCCTTCTTTATACTCACTAGCACTGGTCTTGCAAAGCAGGTTCTTCAATCACCAAATCCCATGGGCCAGTTGGCCAAATGGTTGGCAGTTCTACAAGAATATGATTTTTCTTTCAAAATTGTAAAAGGGGGTTGTTCCAACTTGAAGAATGCTTTGATTGATTTAGAGGAGTGCCTTGATGTAACCCTTGTAGCAGCCATAGAAGTTGGGGATCCTTGGTATGGTGGTATCTACAAGTTTTTGACCGCTTTCTCCTTTGCTTCAGAAAGTACTAGCTATGAGAGAAAGAAGATCCGCAGAGATAGTAGGCGCTATACCCTCCTTGATGGGGTGTTGTACCGTCAAGGCATGGATGGGGTACTCAGACGGGCCATTGATGCAGATGAAGTGCCTAAGGTATTGAAGCATTATCATGATGGATTTTGTGGAGGCCACTCTGCCAGTGACTATACAACTAAGAAGATTTTACATGCTGGATACTATTGGCCGACCTTGTTCAAGGATGTCACTTTGTATTGCAAAACCTGTGAACCATGTCAATTCTTCGGTAGGAAGGATTTGCGTCCCGAGCAACATCACCCAGTGATGTCCATCCATCCGTTTCAGAAGTGGGGAATAGATTTTGTCGGACCCTTGCCCATGACTACCCGCAAAAAGAAGTATCTTTTGGTAGCCACTCAGTATGTCACTAAGTGGGCTGAAGCTATCGCCCTCTCTGCTGCAAATGGCAAGGCAGTTTCAAATTTCATCTTTGAACGTATCTGCACAAGGTTTGGGACACCCATGGAGATAGTCTCTGACCATGGGAGTCCATTCTTAAATGAAGCAGTGGAGTTACTCATGGATCACATGGGCATTGATCATCACACTTCTAGCATCTATTATCCAGCATCCATGGGTCAAACAGAGCGGACCAATGGCCTCCTTTGTAAAACCATGGGAAAAATGGCCGCAGGGAATAGGAGCCAATGGGATCAGAAGGTCACTGAAGCCGTGTGGGCTTACAACATCACTCATAAAACATCTACAGGTCACACCCCTTTTGAGTTGGTGTATGGTACTGAGGCAGTTTTACCACTAGAGATAGAGATTCCGGCCTTGAGATTGGCGCAGGAACAGAGGATGACAGAAGATGAACATGTAGAGGCCAGATTGGTACAACTTGAGAAGTTAGATGAGACCCGACGCCTCGCACTACATCAAACAGAGATCCAAAAGAATCGACAAAAGGCCCGATTGGATGCTAAGATTCGCAAGGGATGGGAAAGACACTTTGCTGAGGGGGATGTTGTGCTATGCTTTGATAATAGATTGGACCACCAAATGGATAAGAAGTTTCTGCCACTGTGGGCTGGTCCATACAAAGTCATCAAAGAACGTAGCAATGGGTCTGTACAAGTTCAGGAGCTGCATGAACCATATGGCAAGAAGGTGATCAACAAGCGTTACCTCAAGCCTTTCTTTGTGCGTGATGGTCCTAGGCATGGAAATGCTGTGCATTCCCTGCCTGGGGGGGGAACTGTTATGGATAAAATTGTCTAAGGAAAAAGGCATTAATATGTATGTGTGTTTGTATATGTGGCAATAGTATAATAAAATATGGCGTGCATAGGGCCCAAGGTTGAGGTGGCAGGGCATGACCATGTGCCACCCTTCCATGTAAGAGGACCCATAAGGTGTGTTGTACATAATCCATGATAGTAATATTATAAAATGCAAGGTGGCATGGCTCCTCCATGTGCCACCCCTCCACCTAGGATGCATTAAGTGAGATATGGCTCAAAGTCCATGGGAGAAGCAATATAAAATGGGTGGAGATGGCTATTATATTGAGTTATTCCCTCCATATGGAATAGGCCCATGTGGGGGAGCTATAGAAGGACAAAGAGAGCTAGTTAAATAATGGGGAAAGTAGGATGAGGTGGCAAGATTCCTTGTGCCAACCCTCCACTTGTCCTCCTAGAGGTTTGAACATATTATAAAATTGGAAAGAGACCAAGGGAGTATCATAGACTTGAGATATGGGGCTTGATTTATGTGGAAAATTGAGGCAAAGGGTTGTCGCACACAATTGAGAGTGCGTACCCACCTAGCCCACATGGGAGACTTTTCCACACACACCATGCATGTGGGAGGATACATTAATGCGGAGAGACCCCCTCTTTTGGCTATAAAAGGAAGGGGCTATTCCTTGATGAGACACGCTCATTCTTGTAAAGCCACCTAGCTAGTATTTTGATATTTCCCTCTCATCCCTTCTTTCCCATAAAGTATGGTTCACTTCCCTTGATGTCTACATCTCAACATTCCTCCTCCTATCATGTTCATGCTTCTCTTCCCCCTCTCCCTTTCCCCTTGTGTCATAGTCTCCCTTTTCCTTCCCTCCACTTCTAATTCCTTTTTCACCCCTAGGACATCCCTTTGCCCTCATGCTCTCCTCTTCTCTATGGCCTTTGAGCGTCGCCATACTTAGTCTATAGCCTCTGGTCTCGATTACTTTTCCGGCTAAAACTACTCGAACATTTCTACTACCATTGGAGCTTTTCCCTTCAATTCCCTTGTAATTTTGGCTCAATTTTGGCTGCCAATTCCTTTCATTCTTTCCAATTGATGTCTTTACTTGAATCATCCTTGTTCGTAGTGGTTATTACTGATCTCTCAACCAGGTGCCTACTATGTGATCACTTGAGCATCAACTATAACTGGCAGTTCAGCTATAATTGTGACATTCTAGATCCAATCCATTCTTTTTCATGTTATTCTTAAGGAGCTTCGAAGTGTACCACCCAAATTGGACGATCAAAATGCATATGATTTTTTGCATAAAGAAGCACTTGAATTTAAGAGGGTGGTAGCAGCAAGGGTAATTGAGGTTATGAGGTTGGCAAAAAGAGTGGTTAGATATGGAAAGTTGGATGTAAGATAGGCCCTATCATCTTCTGACACTTCTTTTTTCTAGTGCAATGGGATCATCAGCTGCATGGGTGGGATGTCAGTTATGTCGTGCCTTGCAAATAATAGTGATGAACACTTTATTCAAAATTTTTGGACTTGTGTAAAGTCCGATTTGAGAAATGGACTAAAAAACAGTCCAAAATTTTTGAATATACTATTAATGTTTTTTTTTGAACTAGATTTGACAACTCAAAACAAAAGATTTGATGATTAAGTACTAAGAACATCAATGCATAACCAAAAAATGTTGTTTTTTGAACTAGATTTGACAACTCAAAACAAAAGATTTGATGATTAAGTACTAAGAACATCAATGCATAACCAAATCTCTTACAAAGGTGGTCTACATAAACATCTTCATAACTTCACAAAAATCTCTTACAAAGGTGGTCTACATAAACATCTTCATAACTTCTTGTGAATTGAGCTACTATCACCTAAGAATATCAATAGATGACCAATTCTCTCAGAAAGGTGGTGTAAATAAACATCTTTATGTATAAGTGGTGTGCACACACCTTTATGACCATTTCTTTTAGAAAGGTGGTGTACATAAACCCCTTAGAAAGGTAGTGTAGATAGATCCTTTTATGTGTAAGTGGTGTACATATACACCTCACTTGGTATTAAAAAACACCCATAACTATACAAATACATTTGACATAAAGTTTAAAATACACCATTAAGTATAAAATGGACCTCATAAACAATCTTTATACACAATAATGAGAGTAAAGAAATCAAAAAAGTAGTAAACTTCTTATTAGATATTCGCTTTACATAGAAGTTCAAAACTTGTGATTACAAAGCCGTCAGCCATCATGTTACTCAGTACCAATGTCCTCAATGCCATGCCCTTGACTACCAGGGTCCTGACTAATAGGCTACTCTAAGATTGGAGTCTCAGTAGCAAGGTCCTCAGTACTTTGCTCTTCAATTCCAAGCACCTGACTAGTAGGCTGTTCTAGAGTCTCATGACCAAGTTCTTGGTGAGTAGGGACCTAGCTACTAGGTTCCTGACTAGTAGGTTGCTCTGGAGTCTGTAAGGTCATGGTTGAAGAACCATCTATGCCTCCTGGTAACTCCTCCTAGTCATGCTTTGCCTCATCCATACCTTCTTTGAGTAAGGCTTCCTTGCTTGATCCACTTGCATGTCCTTCACCCAAGATCAAGGGTGCCTTCCTCACTTTTAATTTCAAGGGAAGTGCTTCCACCTCTTTAGCCTTACCTTTTCATGTGACATGCTGTACTACTACTTCTTGCTGCCGCGAGCCTTCCCGCATGATGAGTGGAACCTCCTTGACTCTAGTTGACAATTGATCACCCTTATTCTTTGTGTGGATTTCTTCTTGGCGTAAGTCATCGGATGCAAAGCTTTCATCCTCATCATCACCTGAGCTAGAATCATCACCCTTAGACTCACTACCCTCGTCTTCGACATTTTTCTCACTACCCTCTTCTTTGACATTTTCCTCTTCAAAGAAGGTAGTGCAACTGTAATATGTGTCAAAGAACTCAATTTGATGGGGGGTATCAATGACATTTACATTTCTACCTTGGCGTAGCAATTTCTCAGCAGCAAAACCCATTCGATACAATGCTACTTCCCACCCATCATTCAGTAAATTCTTTGTCATCTCTAGTATCACATCAGGATCCATCGGCTTTCTATAATCCACCATTGCTGCATCAAGCTTAACCTTATTGTCCTCAAAGTAATGAAGCTCGAGAGTCCTTAAAGGAATTTTGATTAGATTGCCACCACCCCTAGATAAGAAGCACATCAAGAAAGGCTGCAAGACTTGAATGGTAGTGCCTTCCAAGACAGTCATATGATTACGTAGGACTATACCATGGTATACTTTTGAAAGTAAATACCCAAATGCAGATGTAAAACTCGCATACAAGGCATCCCTTTGTGATTCTGTCACAAACAGGACCAACGTTGATCTTTTCTTATCTGCCATAGGACCTTGTATGATAAACTGCACAAGTTCAACTATCCATGACACTGCAAGGTCTTGCAATTCATCTATGAAAAATACGCATGGCTTCTCCCAAGCATGACCGCTCATTGTTATGAAATGCTCTGTATCAATGCCATTGATGTGTGCGAATTTTGTATCATTCTCTGATAGCAGGATATCATAGGAGAACCTGAATGGAGAACCATCATCTAAACCACCAATTGCTCTACCTTGGGCAATGGACTGCAAGGCCTTTTTCTTGATGTCCATATATTCTGTCTCAACAACCTTTGGCATTTTAGCTCTTAGAACCTTTTTTGTTGTGACATCTGCATCCATTGAAGCCAACCACTTTCTAGCCCATGTCTTATCAAGGAGTTGACCTAGGCTAAGTGCTTTCTTCTTATCCACATCAATTGACTTGCCAGCTAACTCATCATCAGATTTCAATAAAAATAATAGTGCCGAGAGAGCAGCCTCACTTTGAATCATTCGGGTGACCATCCAAGTTGCTATGCTTGCTCTTCTTTCCAAAGAAGTAGTCACCACTTAGGATCTTCTTGCATACTTCTTCTGCTATTGCATCTGGAACAAACCTTAATGCTCTCCACCAAACAATAGACATCGGTTTCTTTATTTCTTTCCTCTGAGTTGTAGTGTGCTTTGGTGCCTCAAAGGATATCTTCCATATTTCATATGCTTGGCAAACATCCACCATGCTCTGAAACACTGAGTCCTTGGGAAAGACAATGCAAGTAACATCCCTGTATCTTGCAACAGCGGTGTTCAAATTCTTTTCCTCAACCTTATTACTTGGTATGCCTTGCGTATTGCTTACAACACCTTTCAAGCATCTATAGAACCGAATCCTCTTTGCCATGTACTCAAATGTAGGTCTCCTGCCTGTCATTGTTTGTGGCTTTCCACAGCCCATCCATAACTCCCTTGCCTTTATCAAGATCTCAGAAAGAGAAGAGCTTTTTTTCAACCTAAATGGAGCAGAATTCAATCTTTTTGATTCTAGAATGTACTTCGAGTCATTGTTAAATATGCATATATGACAAATGACCCATTGAAACTTTTCCATCCACTCAATCTATGGCAAGTTTCCTTTTCTTCCCTCATCAAGGGCAATCCTGCAAGCTTCACAAAAGTGTTGCCCATCAATGGGCTCAAACCTGCATCTTTCCAAGAATCTATTCTTTGATTTGCCAGCATGTATCTCTTCTCGATGTCAGTCCCATATCCGCTTTGGTACAAAGCCTCTCCACGAACAAAGTCACTCCTTCTAAAGTTCTCAAAAGCATCAAGAAAGTCCACGCGCTTTTGAAATGTGACATTAGGTAATGTAGGATCATCTTCTTAAAGTCTCTTAAATGCCATAGGATGAAGAGTGATATTAGTGGCAACTGGAGTTCTTGTTTTCCTCATATCTTCATACAATTTGCGTGCAAATTTCTTATTTAGCTTTCTTTGATTTGTGAACAACGAAGCTCAATCAATAAGCATTATGGCCACGCTGAATTGTGAAAATCCCCAAATGTACCCCTCATCCTCTGGAGGATGTAAGTCTGCCACACTTATAGAAAAGTCTTCGAGACTTGTATCTTCTTCTTGCCGATCCTCCTGTTCATCGCTATCCAATTTTTTGCCTGGTTTTAACTAACCTGCACTTGAATGATTTGCACGTGGAGTAGGAGTTATTTTATTTTTGCTCTCTTTCTGGGAATAGCTGTAGAACTTGAATCTGCTCCATGATCAATCCTTCTTGTTCCTGTAGTTGCAGTAGTCGATGGTGTAGGTACAGTTGGAGATACTGTAGTTATTGTCACAGATATTGTAGTTACTCTTGTTGGAGTTACCGTAGTTATTACCACAGATATTGGCGGTACTTGAGGGTTACATGTTATAGATGGCATACTTACTGCTACACTTACTACTGCTGAAGGTACAACACCACCACTTGGAAATGCATCCCACATTTTCTTCAATGCTTCTAAGGCACTAAGTAATTGTTGGGATCTCTCAATTGAATCTGCCAAGGGCTTCAAGAAGTGCTTGTGTGTAACTCGTACCTTGTAAGCCACCTCGTCATTCTTTCATTTACACACAACTTCTATCAAATTGTTTTCTTTAATGTTGATGTTTGAGACCATGCCACCATTTCTTACTGCCTCTGGAGAATATTTCACGCTTGATATATTCTCTACAGTGATCACCAAAAAAAACTTTGATTTGCGCTCCATAAAATACCAAGCATGTTCAAGGTATTTGAAAGACACCTTGGAACCAAAACTGGAAGCCATAGTTTTTTGAAAAACAATCAAAAATAAAAAATGAGAATTACAATGATTTTCAAACTCAAAATATTAAATAAATTTCTAATTAAATATTATTTAAAGTTTTATTTATTTTTAATTTTTTAAATAAAATAAAATATATTTATTTTTAAATCTTTTTTTATTATTTTATTTTAATTAATTTATTTATTTTTATATTTAAAATTTAATTTAATTTCTTAAAATTTTATTTATTTTAACTTTTTTTTATTTTTAAAAAATAAACTAAGTTAATTAATTTTTTTCATCTTTTTTTTCCTTTTTTAAATTAAATTAAATTAATTTTTTGTCTTTAAAAATAAAATAAAAATTTAAAGCCTTTGGGGGCTTAAGGTAAGGGAGGGATTAACCCCCAACCTGTTGTGTGCGCAATAGGTTGGGGGTTAACCCCCTCCTCTCCTCTCGCCTCCCCCTATCCTGCCTCTCCCTTCCTCTTTCTTTGCCTCCCCTCCCGTCTGCGCCCTCCTATCGAGCCCCTCCCCTCCCTCCTGCCTTCCCCTCCCGTCTGTGCCCTCCCTGCGCTCTCGCCTCCTTGCCTACCTCCTCTCCCTCCTCCCTCTCGCCTCCCCGCCTGCCTCCTCTCCTCCTACCTCTCGCCTCCCCACCTGCCTCCTCCCTCCCAATTGCCCTCTCCTCTCCCTCCTCCCTCCCCTCCCGTCCTCCTCACCGCTCCCTGCCTTAAAAAAGAGGGAGAAGAGGGGGAAAGCGGGAGGAGAGGGGAAGGGAGCGGAGGGAGGGGGCCAACGGGAGGGGAGGTGGGGAAGGGGGAGGGGGTGACGGGAGGGCGGGAGGAGAGGAGGGAGGGGGCCTCTCAACCGAGGAAGGGGGAGGGGAGGCGGGGAAGGTAGGGCGGGGAGGGGGCGAGAGGGTGGGGGGGTTCACCCCCCCATGGGGGTATTATTATCCCCTTGGGGGGTTTTAACCCTCCCCCTCCCTCCTCTCGTCCCCCCTTCCCCCGCCCTCCTGCCTCCCCTCCCCCTTCCCTGCCTCGCCCCCCCCACCCCACCAGTGCACAACAGGTGGGGGGAAAATCCCCCCCCACCCACCTAACAGGTGGGGGGGGTTAACCTCCCCTCCTCGTGCCCTCCCCCTCCCCCTCCCTGCCTCCCCTCCCTGCGCCCTTCCCCTCCCCTGCCTCCCTGCCTCCCCTCCCCCTCCCCCTTCCCTGTGCCCCTCCCCCTCCCTCGCCCCTTCCCCGTGCCATGCAAGAGGTGGGTGGGGGGGAAATCCCCCCCCTGCACCCTCCCCCTCCTTGCCTCCCCTGCCCACCCCCCCTCCCTGTGCTCTCCCCCTCCCCACCTCCCCTCCCCGTGCCCTCCCTCTCCCCCATCTCCCCTCCCCCTTCCCTGCACCCCTCCCCCTCCCCCTCCCCTGCCCCTTCCCCATGCCATGCAATAGGTGGGTGGGAAATCCCCCCCCCATCTGTTGCATGGTGGGTGGGGGGGATTTCCCCCCCCCCACCCACCTATTACATGTGCAACAGGGGGGGGGAAATCCCCCCCCATCTGTTGCATGGTGGGTGGGGGGGATTTGCCCCCCCCCACCCACCTATTACATGCGCAACAGGGGGGGGGAAATCCCCCCCCGACCTGTTGCATGCACAATAGGTGGGGGGGTTAATCCCCCCTTCTCGTGCCCTCCCCCTCCCCACCTCCCCCGTGCCCCTCCCCCTCCCCCTCCCCCGCCCCTTCACTGTGCCCCTCCCCCTTCCCCTCCCCTGCCCCTGCCCCTTCCCTATGACCCTCCCCCTTCCCCTCCCCGTGCCCTCCCCCTCCCCGCCTCCCCTCCTCGCGCCCTTCCCCTCCCCCGCCTCCCCCTCCCCCGCCTCCCCTCCCCTTCCCCTGTGCCCCTCCCCCTCCCCCTCCCCCGCCCCATCCCCGTGCCCCTCCCCTGCCCCTGCCCGTTCTGTGCGCCCCTCCCCCTTCCCCTCCTTGCACCCCTTCCCCTCCCCCGCCCTCGCCCCTGCCCCTTCCCCGTGCCCCTCCCCCTTCCCCTTCCTCACGCCCCTCCCTGTGCCCCTCCCCCTTCCCCTTTCGCGTGGCCTCCCCCTCCCCCTCCCCCTTCCCCTTCACCGGCGGGGAGGGGGAGGGGAGGGGAAGGGAGGGACGGTAGGGAAGGGGAGTGAGGGGCCGCGGGGAGGGGGAGGGGAAGGGAGGGACGGCGGGGAGGGAGGGGCCGGCGGGGAGGGGGGGTGGGGAAGGGAGGGGCCGACGGGGAGGGGGAGGGGGAGGGAGAGGAGGGGAAGGGAGGGGGAAGGGCCGGCGGGGAGGGGGAGGGGGAGGGGTCGGCAGGGAGGGGGAGGCGGGGAAGGGAGGGCAGGGAGGAGAGGGGAAGGGGAAGGGGAAGGGGGAGGAGAGGGGAAGGGAGGGGGAGGGGAGGAGAGGAATCCAGAGGAGGGAGGGGAGAAGTGGGAGGAGAGGGGAAGGGAGGGGTAGAGAGGAAGCGGGAAAAGAAGGGGGAGGAGAGGGGAAGGGAGGGGAGAGAGGAAGCAGCGGGAGGAGAGGGGATGGGAAGCAGGAGGGGAGGGATGAGAGGGAGGGAGGGAGTACCTGGGTGGAGAGGTGGTGGAGCTCCAGGAAAGTTATGAGAGAGAATGAGGAGAAGTAGAGTTTTATAGGAAATGGGTAGCTTTTAGGTCGAGTCAGCTTTTTTTAGTTCTTTTAGGTTCATTATAAGTAGAACATTCTTCATTCTCTCTTTCATTCAAAGATCATTCTTTTACACTCCATGCTTCTCTTCTCTCATCAACCTGTTGCAGGATTCTCAAAAATTTTCAAAATGTTGCAAGAGGTGAGTTCATTTCTAACATATTGCATACACAAGAACTTCTAAGAATCAAGTTTTTGTAAATTTGAATTTTTTTTCAAATCCGATTCTTTTATCAAAAACTTGTGTGCACGCAACAACTTCAAAAAACCATTTTTGCATTAAATCTTTTTTTCCACAAATTTTCCTCTTTACCTCAAACTCTCACAACCTATTTTTAAAAATTTCTCTCCTAGCCTATTGGGCATGCAACAATTTTTTTTTAAAAAAAAATCTATTACAAATTTCTCTCTCAACCTCAAAACCACTCAAACCTCCCTACCTATTGCCTACGCAACAACTTCAAAACAAAATTTAATTATAAATCTCTTCAAAAAACTCCTCAACAATGTTGATGATGGTCACTGGAGATCATCCAGCCCAGTGCAAGATAGGTTTATTCAAAGATGGTGGACAATCATTTTGTCAAAGGGATAAAGCTCAAGCCACTCTAGATGTTACTAATCCTTCATTTCAAGGGAGATATGTGTATGATGGTAACAGGTTTCAAGCTAGGTACCCACCTCCCAAACGCTCTTTGGCTGAAATGGTCGAGGCCTTGTCCCAATCAAGAAAAGCCTTCACACAAGTAGAACGAGAAGAGACTGCTGGATTATCTGGAGAGTCCATACTATGGAGGTTATATGATCTCTATGGTTTTAATTTATCATTGGACTTAGTATATGATGCAATGCATGTTTTTTCCTTGAATGTTTTTAGCAAATATATCACTTCACTCATGAGAGCATCAACCAATGAGACCAAAAGAGCGATAGACTCTTGTGTTGAGGTAGTAAGTAAGATTGCGCCTTCATCTATTCGGTATGGGCGATGGCCACATGTTCCAAGTAAGCATCATGAAAGCTTTAAGGCTGAGGAGAACCAAAAGTTTATGCAATGGTGCCTACCATATATCTTTAACAAAATAGAAGGTATTCCGAAGCACTTACATGACTTGGGTATTTTGTTGATTGATATTGCACATAGTTTCTATAATTATAGCCGTGACAATGGTTGGTCAAAGGAAACTATGAAAACAGTACGTGCTTTACTCCTTGCTTGGAGAGTAAAAAAAGAAGACTCATTGGGAGCAAATTCTTCACCATTAGAGCATGTTGCAGGTTCGTATACCATCTTACTAGATGTAAACTTGTTGAACATTTGATGACTAGTGTTCCTTTTGTATCTTTGGTGTAGTCTAACCAAATTGTCTTATGTTTACAGGCAATGCAGAAATATTAGATGATGTTTATAGACATGGGATGCATGATGTATTTTGGTGCTATCTATTTGAACTCCTGGTTTCATCTTATGTGGGTGTCAATACCAATAATCGAAATAATGAAGTAACATATGCTCACTTCTATATGAGAACCCATTTTACTAAGGTTTTTAGTACCATGCAAGAAGAAATGGATGGTCTCATGCCACATGAAAGGTTGTTAATGGAGGTACATGGATCTATTTATCTCCCTGATGGTTATGAAACAACCAATCAAGAAAGTCCATCATGTCATTCAATACATGAGTTTGGACTTTTAGAGGTCTCTTCAATCATGAAAGCTAAGGATTTTTGGAGAGTTCTTGTCATGCATAATGGAAATCTTCCTTGCTGCAAAATGATGAAACTAAAAGGCATTCCAATAACAAGGAAGAGAAGAGTACATCGATTGCTCTCTCAAGAAGAACAAAAGTATCTTGAACAACTTTGGTGTACTGAAGTGGGTTTTCTTCAAGGACGTCATGTCACAATATATCAAAAGGTCTTTTATAATGATGATATTTATAAGGTTGGAGATGATGTAGTGGTAAGAGTGGATGAAAACGATGCAACGGAAAGTGTAGGTCATTGGAAGGCACACATTAGGGAGTTCTTCTCTATACAATGGGATGGAGAGTATATGGTTTTTTTTAGTGCAGAGTACTATAAGCAATGCATTACAATGATAAATGACAAGGAGCATTTGTTGATAGACCCAGTAACAGGAATGAGTGTATTACAAGCTCAACGTCTTCCATACTATTGGGATTGTATAAGATCCATAAGTTCTTTGTTGCATAAGTTTATGCCTTTGCCTAGTATTAGTAGTAAACTTATTGCATATGAAACAAAAGACTTGGCTCAAAGAACGCGGCTATTGAAAATAGATGAAGTTGGTTGTGTGCCTCCTTGGTTGGAACATGATGATGTTGTGCTAGCACGCATTGATGTTAGTGATTTGAATAGTCAATTCCTACATGCTGTGATAAGAGCAATTGATTATGAAAGGAAGCAAATCATGCTAGCATGGCTGAAACAAGATCACACGCATGAGAACACATGGAAGGTTGATAATGAAGAGAGCTTTTGGAGGGACTGGAACTGTTGCATCATAATAGTACCAGGATGGGCGGTTATCAGTAAGAGGAGAGTAGTGTCATCTAATGGTGAAACTTCTTATTTACCTATGGTTTGGATATCATAATAATACCATGATATCATTGGGTATGCATGATGCGTTTTCATGCAAGCGAGAACAAGTAAGAATAATTATTCTTTTTCGTTTATTACTTATAATGCTCTTTTCTTAAATAGAAGAAATATTCTTATTGTAAAAACAAATACTAGCTATTTTTTGCTAAGCCTTATGGTTTTATTGAATTGTTGTTCAGGCTAGAGTTTATTATGTCTTCTCCCGATGTACCGAATTTGGAATCCTTATTGGAAACTATCTCTCAACTACAAAAGACAGTAGAGCAGCTAAAGGGAAATAATACTAGCTCTTCAAAAAGATTGCATGTGGTAAGCTCCATGAGTAAAGAGATGTCCAAAATGCCTCAACGATGCACAATGCAAACAAATAGTGGTGATGTATCTTTGCTAGAGATTCCTACTTATGATCAAATTTTTCGACCCCCAAAGTTGGCAGATCGTGAGTGTGGCATGCTCTATGGAAGGGATTTTTTACTACGCCATTGTAGGGATAACCAAAATGTGACTTACTGTAAAAACCATCGTACAGTGCAGTTGTGGGTCAAAAATAATGAGATTATTATGGATTTACGGCACAATAAAGATGAACAACAAAAAATCAAGGATTTTATTCAAGATAACTATGATCAAATTTTGCCACTTAAGTTTCCCGGAGCTACATACTTTTGGAAGCAAGAAGATGTTTATATGTACTATGTTCGAACAATGCAAGCAAGCCGAAAGTACAAAAAAAGAAAAAGCATCACCTCTTCTGCGGGCTCTTCAGTGGGATCTTCTATGGTAATATCTTTCTTCATAATGCAAATTGTCTATTATGTTCTTCTTTTATATTTCAATAAATTCACTATATTATAATTATTGCAGGAAACAATTGGTGCATTATTTGAGAAAGAAGAACAAGTTTTGCAGGGATATGTAAGTTTGATGATTTATTTTCAAATTTGTATTTCCCTTCTATACGTTTAAGTCATTATACATGTGTTAATTCTTGAGCATTTTATTATAATGATGATAGGAGGAAGAACAACTTATAGTAGCTACATCTATAGAGGATCATGCTCCATGTCAATATGACTTGGAACACGGTAGTGAAATGTTGGTTCAGGTTTGTATCACATATTTCATATACATTGTAATTTATACTTATTTTCTTGTGAATTTGTTTATAAGAATTATGTAATCTTTGTTAGGTAGGAGAAGGTGTTTATTGCCCAGAAATGCCACAAGAGTTAGCAACGACTGAAGATCATCATTTTTCAGCATCTAAATCTTTCATGGAGTTATTGCAAGAGACAGAACAGGTCGGAAAATTGATTATCGTTGCCATTTTATATTATATCAGTTGAGTTTAATATGGATATCTAATTAGTATTTTTTAATGATTTAGGTTGAGGATTTGAATCAAACTTGCGTTCATGAGACTTCGCTAAATCCTGAGGATATGTCAATTGCAAGAAAGAGCAAGCGCACACCAAAGGTATACATTATACCTCTTTATAACGGGTTTAATGTTAATTCTTATGCATCTTTTTTTTTCGTTTGTCTCACATGGGAATCTAGAACTTAATATTTATTCTTCTTTAAAGTGGAGTGAGAAGATGAAAAAAAACATGCAAAAAATGAAGGCAAGTAAAGCTGCTAAAAAGCAACAAAGACTGAAGGTATTTATTATTTTAGTTTTTCTACTTTAAATCATATATCTTACATGTAAAATCATGCATACATATTTGGTAGTTGGTTTCCATTTTACGTTATATAAAAGATTACTCTTTACTACTTGTTTTCCTTTCATAGGAGCTTTATGCCATCCATGTCGAGAAGGACCTCGATTTTTGTGTTGATATGTCTTCTCAAGTAAGCTCTTTTTTTAAATATGATGCATTCTTCTTTTTATAAATTAGTAAACAAGGATTATAATATATTTTTATTGCTTCTTTCAGGTTGATGAATTTTGTGAAGAGGATCAAGAGACAATTCTCTTGAAGTTTTTAGAGATACATACTATTAATGAAATGTATGCGTCTCTAAAGACTAACTACAACATTATCAAAAGAGACCCTACTTTCCATGGACACAAAACTGAGCATAGCTTGCCTGCAATGAGGAAAGCTATAGTGGATTGGCTAGTTTTAGAAAAAAAAGTTATTGTAAAGAAGCATGAAGACCACATTTTGAGTCTTGATGATGTACATGTATCGGAATGACATGTGTGCATTTAGAACAATTGGATGAACTCTATTTTTGGATGAACAATTGGATGCATTTTGAACAATTGGATGAATAATTCAGTCTTAATGATGTACATGTATCGGAATGATACATGTCCATTTTGAACAATTGGATGAACTCTATTTTTGTTTCTTGATGTCCAATAAGTATGCAAGTATTCATGTTGTTTAATATTTTTATAAAGTTTCTTAGTAACTAGTTGTTTCTTTCTTTCTTTGAAGATGAGTTTGCATTCTACATCTTGATTATGCAGTTATCTTTAATTCATTCTAAATGTCACTTTTCATTTTTTAATACGATGTATATGGAAATTTAATTGTGTGAGTAAAAATTGATTTTGTAATATATAAAATTTATCAATCTCAGCTTTTACTACATAGATAGAGTTACTATAGTGAATCTATTATATAGTAACATTCTAAAGTAAATTTGCTAGTCTATATGAAAAATGCTCGGTTTTACTATATTGCTAAATTTACTAGAATTAGTCTTACTAGTAAACTTAGGATATAGATTTGCTATATAGTAAAAACTTAACTATATAGTAAATTCTTGTCTATATGGAAAATGCTTGGTTTTACTATATTGCTAAATTTACTAGAATTAGTCTTACTAGTAAACTTATAATATAGATTCGTCATATAGTAAAATCTTATCTACATAGATACTCCTTGGTTTTCCTATATACAAATTTACTAGATATAGTATATCTAGCAAATTAATGTTAATCATTTGCTATATAATAAATTACTTACTATATAGACAATCTAGTAAATGTTCAGAATTTACTATTCTGGAATTTTGCTAGATACGTTCATTTGTATCTAGCAAAATACCTTTTTTTTACTATATAGACAAAGGTTTAGAGTTCCTTGTGGTTGATGGCGGCTGTAGCTGTGTGAAGCTCGTTTGTGGCACCTGTGACGGAGATCGAAGCTGGAGGCAACTTTCGGTGATGTGGCGTGGAGCTTGATCAGCTGCTCTCTGTGTTTAGGTAGTCTCGGGTCAGCCAGAGCCTTTGCTGTAGGCTGCCCATCGTGACGGCTAGGGAGCTGGAGCTGAGAGCTTTGAGACTGTTGCTAATCAGGGCCATAGTTTTGAAGTCAGTTCATTTGGTCAATTTGACCTTGCAAATTATGGTTAGTATGAGGCTTAAATATGGGTTGGTAGAAGTTTAAGGCTTCTAATGTGTTTTAAGGCTTAATTTAAAGCTTTTGTCTTTTGTTAGGTATCTCTCTCTAAAATGGAGCCTCCCTTTGTCTCTTGTATGACACCACATTTATATTACTTTCGCTAAAATAGGCACTCATACCCACCTTTATTTAATGGCCCATCCACCACACACACACACACATTCACTTTTTCACCTCTTTCTCTCCTCTCTTTCACTCATGTACCTTTCCAGATATTCCTTCACCTTCACTTGCTTTTTCTTTTTTCCTTTCCTTCCAATTTACACCTATCGTTTCCTTTCACAAGTTAGTCGAAATATTTATCGAGCTACTTACACTTGGACTTATAATGACACTCCAAAAGGCAGGGCCATAGTGGGATCCCCACCTTGTTTTATGTACAACCATCTATGTTACTATATTCTAGCTTTTTTTATGTACAACCATCAAATTTATTCATAGAGCTAACTCCATATTTTCCCATAGAAGATGATGCAAATACATACTAGAAGTTCAAAATTGACTCTGCAGATTTACATGTAATGCTTTGTATGAGAGTCACATCTCCTCTCACATGCGGAGATACATGCCCCAGTGCATCCATCTCCTCAAATGATTTCATCCCAACATCCATTACTAATGCTTTCTCCTCTGACATAGAGCTATTATGCCCTTGATCAGTTGATCAGCTGCTCTCTGTGTTTAGGCAGTCTCGGGTCAGCCAGAGCCTTTGCTGTAGGCTGCCCATCGTGAGGGCTAGGGAGCTAGAGCTGAGAGCTTTGAGGCATAGGCCTGAAGCAACAATGGTGATTCCCTAGCATAGGGAAAAGGCATTGAGTTTCGATTGTGTCAATGTACAACTGTATGATTAGGGATTCTGAATTGCTTTGATGATTTAAAGTATGCTTGTATAGCAACAAGTTTGGGTTTGGGCTGGGTAAATTTTAGTTTCATCTTTAGATACTATGCATTTAAATAAGAAAGAAACCAGCCCAAGCAAGGACAGTAAACTCTTAGACTCTAGATTTGAGATGGAAAAAGGGAAAATAATTGTAATGGAATTTGACAAAGAAGCCTCATCGGCGGATCCCATAGGATTGAGAGTCTGGCTAGCATAGCAAGTGCCATGCCCTATGGCCCAAACTTTGAATGGTAGGATTAGATTGCTAGAGGATCTATTATGACAAATAATGATTCAAGAATCACAAGATAATGTAGGGCAATCTAGGTTAAGGAGGATGGTTCTAAATCTATCTGCAAGACCATCTAGCGAGGAGAAAGGGAAGTCTCCCATGGAACCTAAAAGCAATATTCATACGATCAAGCTTGTGAAGGCTAAAATACTTGATATTTTGCAAATTATAGACCAAAAAAGTATTCTAGTCAGATGAAAAATCGTAGTAGTTTACATGTCATTGAGGGGTGTGGGGGTTAAAGGCCACTCACTGTGCCTCTAGGTACAATACTCAAACACATATATGTATGGATGACATAGAAAATTAAAGTGTTCTGCATCCACCAAAACTTGTGTATCTCTCTTCTAGATCTCTCTATCTCTCTCTCTCACCCTCTTCCATTTTGCTTCCACTGAGAGCACTCTCAACTGGTATCAGAGTCCAGGTGGTCTATCTGATGCTTGTGGGTGGTCTAGCTAAGCATGTGTGTGTGCCTGGAGCCTGGAGTCTGGTGCTGTAGCTCTATGGGAGGATGGAGCAAGCTTGTGGGTGCTTGTTTGAGCTGCTCAAGTGGCATTGGAACCTTATAAAAGCCTCCAAGTGGTTTTTGGAAGTCTCTGAGTGGTTTTTTGCAAGCCTGCAGGTGGTTTTGGAGCAAGAAGAAGTTTTTTAACAACTCCTTTGTTCCTTTCGGACTGAGAGTCCGGAATGACTTACAAAGGCAACCATTGCTTGCTTTTGGTGTCCATTTAACTTTGGGAGTTCAAATATCCCTTCATTCTTGAATTTGGGATCATTTTGTTGGATTTCTAACTCATTGTCTCTGCTTCAACGTTTTTCTACCAGTGCCTTGGAACTTAAGTTTGAAACAACCGTTTGTAGCTCTCTCAATTCTGGTGGACCCAAGAAATCCTAAAACTTTTGTGTTGCCCATCATTCGCACTATAGTGGTGTTTACAAATAGATCGGTTTGCTTAAACATATTTTAGTCCATGTGTTGGACCTGGTGATTGGGACTATGATTTTCGAAACCGTCTGTTCCATTGCATTTCAAAGGTCTGAAAAACCCCTATCCATAAGCTCTTGTGCAATTTCGTGGACATTTGGAGAAGTTTTGTCTCTTTGAGATGTTGAATCAGCTATTTCTCTGTCAAAAATCCATTCAAAGGTTGAACCTTAGGCTTCTAAGGTTTCATTTACAAGTCAATTACAAGGGTTGACTCCTTGTTTCCCATTCATCGGTTGGGATTTTGGAGTTCCAGTAGAAGAGAGATATTTGCAGATTGTCTTGTTGAGTCTGATTATGTAGTGACACCCATGTTTTGAGGCATCTCAGGTCCTATTTTTAGCAATGGCCATTGATGTGGGATCGTGATTTTTGGGATATACCTTATGTGGATCACTCTGCTTTCAGTCTAAGCCATGTGCACTCATTCGTGATTTGCATTGGGTTGTAGTGGATGCTTTATTGGCCATTTGGATGCATTGAAATCCTTTTTAGATGCACTGATAGGCCCAGATTGCCTTATGGGATGCTTTATTAATGGACGTTTAGCATATAGATGCTATTTTATCCTGAGGGATAGCTTTGACACATTGTGTTAAATGCATTGATAGTGCTATGCTCTTTTGGATGAGACATTATTGATGCTTATGCCCGTGGATAGTGTTTATGCATGAGGCATTTGGCTCTTATTGGCATTGGGTTTGCCATTGTTTTGTCATTTTAGGTTGACATTTTCTTTTAGGCCAAATTTACTCATATGGATGCATATATATGCACATGAGTCAGATGCATTTTGATGCTTGGAGCTTTAAGTTTTTGGTGATATTATCCTCCATTGTGGAAAAAATATTTGGGTGCACCTGGTATTTGGTGTGATTCTTTCTTGTAGGCACTAGCATTTGGGATTTTTCTTTATTTGCATCATGGCATCTTCTTCCATGTCTAAAAAGGAGTTTTTTAGCATTAAAAAGTTTGATGGGACAAACTTTTCCCTGTGGAAAGAATAGGTAAGGGATGTGCTTATTAAAAAAAAGCAGATAAAGCCCTTGGAAGGGATTGCAGTAAGCCTGTAGATATGTCTGAGAATTATTGGAATGAGTTGGATGCATTAGCAAAGTCTACTGTTAGACTTCATCTTGCAGAGTCAGTTTATTTCACAGTAGTAAATGAGAATACTACAGGAGATTTGTGGAAGAAATCATGTGCCACTTATGAGAAGGAAATTGCCCCTAATAAAGTTTAACTCATGAGAAGAGGTTGTTTGAGCTACAGAAGAAGGAAGGGTCTCCATTGCATCTCACTTGAATGAATTGAAAATTATTTTCAGCCAGCTTCAAGCTCAAAAGATGAATTTTGATGTGGAGACTAAGGCGATATTCCTCATGTGTTCATTACAATCATCATGGGATACCTTATGTACAAGTGTCACAAGTAACTCTGCACCTAGTGGAGTACTGAAGTTTGATGATGTTGTGGGTAGCTTGTTGGCCAAGGAGATTAAACAGAATTCTATGGATGGCAACAAGTAGGATGCATTCGTAAATGTGCAAAGGGGAAGATCACAGTTTAGCGAGAAGTCCCTGACAAAATATGAAGAGGGGAGAGGAGGAGTGGAGATGAGGAGAGAGGGCACAACTAGGGAGCACACCACAAATGACTAATTGTACACTAGATTTAATTGAAATTGTAGAATATAGACAATCACTTTTAGGGTTAGGGTTAGGGTTAGGGTTAGGATTAGGATTAGTGCTAAACTATACTAAACTATACACTAGATTTCATTGAAATTATAGAATATAAACTTCTGCATGTAGGCCCCAAGGGTTGTGCTCTGCTGCTCCTTTCTGCTCTGCTGGAAGCTGCACTGCTGGATGTTGAAATGAGGCAAGAGCCTCTCCTTTTATAGGCCTAGGGCCTTACTGAAAGAACCGACCAGCCTGCAACAGACTGGCCGACTAGGTCCAGCCCTATAAGGGCTCACAACCCAGGGCTTTTATGGCCCAAACTTCCAGGGCCTTTGGCCCTCCATTCAAGGTAGGGGCCCAGCCTATATAAGGCATGCCATTGCACACTGAGAGCCACAATTTGCTGCTCCACCAGGCCTGCTGGTTCTGCCCTCTGCCAGGCTCTTCCCAGCCACGTGTCCTGTGTCGTACTGTAGAGTGGCGATGACTTCATAGATTACTGTTAACTAGTCCAACGACCCTAATAGAGCAGGCATTCTGATAACATAGTAGGTCCAACTGTCGAAGTCACCTAACCCAGAGCCACCTCTGATAGGCCTTTAAGGTGTACTCAAGAGGGAGGCTACTCCCTGTTCAATGCAGGGCCCTGGGTTAATGCAACATTGTTTGCATGGCTGTAGCCATATATATATATGGAAATTGGATACAAACCCCACGGCATGTTATGATGACTATTGGCAAGAATTAGGTTTTATAAGGGGTAGCCCCTGGGGGTGCACTATCAAGAAACCCTAGATATTACATGCATTCAAGGGTTATTTTAAAGACCCCTTACCTATGATTTTTTCTTGGATAAACATACCCCTTTTTCTATACAACTTACATATTTTTTTCAAAGTTCAATTAAAAAACCCCATATGTAAATCTATAAATTAACCTAAAATTTTTGAATTAAAAAATCCCTCCATTTGCACCCACATTGTATACTTATGTATTTTTGGGTAAAACCCCTGAGGGGGTAGCTTGCCCCTCTTTATAAGTTGTTGATTCCAAACTTCTAAAATACAAGTGATTTGCTAAATTAGACCCTTTAGATCGATCCATTAAGCTTACCACAATTTTGATATGAACTATGATGATAGTACTGGAGATGAGAAAGCCTGCAAACATCATGAGTGCAAAATGGTGACAAAGAAACTTGAGACATCATCCATAGAATTTGGCCTTAGTACCGTTCGCTTGGTCGAAGATGGCAGTGAAGCCTCGTTGCATCTATGTCATGGTGTATGCTATCCCAAATGCCACAACATCGGCCATGGACCAGAAGACTGTAGCCTCAATCAACTATGGTCCATCATTGTTGGCTCTTTCCCATGGATTTTGTAGTAAGAGTAGGGTATTCTCAGTATGCAGGGTTCCGAGGCTTTTTGTCACCTACAGATATATCGATGTCGTCGTTTGTAGTATAAGTGTAGCTGAGGACCTCGGGTTGTATTCTAGTGAGAGACGTAGGCTTAAGTGTGGTAAGCAAACATTGTGCAAGCATGTGTGTGTTGAGATATCGAGTTCCACTCGTGATATGCCATGGTGACCATTGTGCTTTTATGTCACCGACTTGTTAGCTACAGATGCGGTTGGTACATCGCCCATGAATAATAGCTAGATGATAGCTATCCTTATGTACTCTAGTTCGTGGCTCAGTTAGTATGCCACCTTAGTTAGCTGAGTTTGATTTGAGACCCACATATAGGGTTCTCCTATTTCTTTGTGCTTGAGTTCTTTTGGCTTTCACAACTAAGAAGAGGAAAACTGTTTTCAGCCTCCACCTTTGTGTGTACTCCCCCATTGTGTATGTGAGAAAGCCGCAAGTGAGACTCCTTCCTTCTCTCCCACTATCTTCACATGGTATCAAAGCCTAGTTCATGGTAAGGAGCTCAAGAAAGCAAACCAAGTTCGCGGTATCCTGGTAAGAGGACAAGTGTTGCGTCCCTTTTTCGAGTTTGGGAGCAAATCTCTGCAGGTAGCACAGCCGGAAAGTGCGAGAGTGCATTGTCTCAGATTGAGACACTCTTTGCAGTGTGGCGAGAGGGCAATATATGTTGCAGGGAAGAGCAAAGCCCTTGGTGACTTTATTTTTCTGATTCGAGGCCGTTTCGGGGCTCGTTTTGGAGGTAGAAGTTCTCTGCAAGCACTGAGAAAAAGGCCCTGTTTTTGTTATGCGACCACTGTTCTACAGGTCGATGAAACGTTGTCACAGAAATTACATCGTATGCCTGTGCGCAGAGATATTGGGAGTTGCAGAATCATCCTTATTGCCTGTTGATGCAAAATCGTCACTAGGAAGTGACTGTGTGGTCAAATACCACTTTTGTCAGTTTTGCAGATTTACCCTTGTGAGGCAGAAGTTGTGTTTTTTGCAGTGACAAAATATTTTGCAGTGTTTTGTAATAGCATTTGATTCTCTTTCATAGATTGTCACTGAAAAGCTTAACAAGAACAACTTCCAGGCATGGAAGTTTAGAATGACAAATTTCCTTATGGGAAAAGGCTATTGGGAGTTCATTATAGGAAATGAAGAAGAACCAATTCTTCCTAATGTTCCCAATCAATAGGAAATGCATTCATTTAAAGGATGGCATGAGAGAGCCAGAAACGTTATGTACTGGCTGTCTATCGGTATTTCAGACTCTATGATTGTGCATATTCAAGATGCAAGTATGCCAAAGGAGGCATGGGTTACTTTGGCAAAAATGTACAGCACAAATACACAAGCCAGGAAAATGCAGCTCAAGCAGGAGTTGCACAATGTGCAAAGAGAAAATATGAGCATCAATGACTAGCACATGAAGTTGAAGAAAATTGCAGATGCACTTGCTTCCATTGGGTCGCCAATGGAAGATGATGATCTAGTTTCTGTGACCTTGAATGGTCTAGGAAAGGATTATGCACAATTCCGGACATCCTTTGCCATCTGTGAAAAATTTCCTGATTTTGAGGAGTTATTTGCTCTTCTAATTTCTAAAGAGCAAAGAAATGGTGGTGCATCTCCTTCAGGAGGAACTTCAAAAGAAACTATCTTCTACTCAAATGCTGGAAGAGGTAGAGGTAGAGGTAGAGGTAGAGGAGGCCGATCTGGAGGCCATGGTAGAAATCAGAATATGCAGCAAACTCAAGAAAACCAGTCCTTTGCAGGAGAACGTGGTAACTCTAGAGGCAAGGGGAGCCAAAGATGTCGCGGTGGATGGCAGAGAGGCCAAAATGCAAACAGCAATGTTGAATGCTACTATTGTGGTAAAATGGGTCATATGGTTAAAGACTGCTATAAAAAGCAAAATGACATCATGAATGGAAAATTGCAGCAAGGGAATTATGCATCTTCTAGTAGACAATGTGATGACAGAAATGAGCATCTGTTTATGGTGCAGCACATGACCAATTTTGTGACAAGTGCAGAAGAAAGCAATGATGTGTGCTATGTTGACTCAGGTGCATCAAACCACATGACAGGTCTGTGAAGATAGTGGGAGAGAAGGAAGGAGTCTCACTTGTGGCTTTCTCACATACACAATGGGCCAATACACACAAAGGTGCAGGCTGAAAACAATTTTTCTCTTCTTAGTTGTGAAAGCCAAAAGAACTCTAGTACAAAGAAATAAGAGAACCCTATATGTGGGTCTCAAACCAAACTCAGCTAACTAAGGTGGCATACTAATTGAGCCACAAACTAGAGTACATAAGGATAGCTGTCATCCAGCTATTATTCATGGGAGGTGTACCAACTGCATCTATAGCTAACAAGTCGGTGACATAAATGCACAATGGTCACCCTGGCATATCACGAGTGGAGCTTGATATCCCAACACTCCCCCTCGAGCTCAATCCCAATTCTTACACACCAAGCAGGTCTCTGAACTTTTGCAGCTTCTCTGCACCCAATGCCTTCGTGAATATGTCAGCTACCTGATCCTCTGTGCTGACATAAACTAGATCAATAAGACCTAGTAAAACCTTCTCCCGCACATAGTGATAATGCACCTCAATGTGCTTTGATCTAGCATCATGATAGATTGGGTTATTTGCCAAGTGTATACTGCTCATGTTGTCACAATATATAACAACTGGCCCTGATGCATATCATAAAGTAGCTTATGCAACCAAGCTACCTCACATGCAGCCATTGCTACACCCCTGTACTCAGCCTCTGTGCTCGACAAGGTAGCTGCAGGTTGTTTCTTGCTACTCCAAGTGACTGCATCTCCCAAAAGAGAACACATATCCACTGGTAGATCGTCTATCAGAAATACTACTAGCCCAATCAACATCAGTGTATCCATGCAACTGTATCTAAACCCCAGCCTCATAAAATAGTCCATACTGCAATGTGGACTTCACATACTTGAGTATGCGTCTAGCCGCATCCAAATGCGGTTTCTTTGGAGCCTGCATAAACTCACTTACCAATCCAATAGCATAGGTCAAATCTGGCCTGGTAATATTAAGTCATATAAATCAAACTTCCTACTATGCGTCTGTACATAGTAGGGTCTTCCAGAAGCTCACTTACATTTGCGCTCAGCTTCACATTCTACTCCAAAGGAACTGAAATAGGCTTACAGCCTGTCATCCCATATTTGGACAGCATGTTCAATCCATACTGCCTCTATAAGAGGTGTATCCCACTTGGTGATCTAATCACCTCAATGCCCAAGGAAGAACCCAACTCTCCCAAATCCTTCATCTCAAACTTCTGCTTTAATAGCATTTTCACATGAAGGATATCTTCATCACTATCACCTGTGATGATCAAATCATCAACATAAATGACAAGGAGCATAATACCTTTCTCTGTTTTTCTCACACAAAGTGAGAAATCTGCCTTGGAAATCTGAAAGCCAATAGTGACAAGATACTGTCCTATCTTGTCAGACCATGCTCTAGGTGCTTGCTTCAAGCCATACAAGGCTTTCTTCAACCTGCAAACAAACTCACGATGAACAGCAT
Source organism: Dipteris shenzhenensis (assembly GCF_047967505.1). Taxonomy (NCBI): domain Eukaryota; kingdom Viridiplantae; phylum Streptophyta; class Polypodiopsida; order Gleicheniales; family Dipteridaceae; genus Dipteris; species Dipteris shenzhenensis. The sequence continues at coordinate 57,779,071 of NC_141602.1, read as the reverse complement.
GAACATAACCTGGTGGCTGCTCCATAAAGACCTCTTCTTGCAAATCACCATTCAAGAAGGCATTCTTTACATCCATCTGATGTAAAGACCATCCCTTTGATGCAGCCATAGCAATGACTGCTCTTACGATTGCCATCCTTGCAACTGGACTGAATGTTTCTTCATAATCAATGCCATATGTCTGTGCATAGCCCTTGACAACTAATCTTGCCTTGTATCTGTTCACAGAACCATCTGCATTGTGCTTCACCTTATAAACCCACTTACAGCGAATTGCATTCTTGTCTTTAGGCCAAGGCACCAATTCCCATGTAGCATTTGCTTCCAAGGCATCCATCTCTTCATCCATGGCTTTCTCCCATTTTTCTTTTCCCATGGCTTGCTCAAAAGAAGTGGGTTCTGGTTCCTGTATCACTTTGACCATATAGGCATAGTGAATGGCTATAAATCCATCATATTTCAGCCTATCCACAAGATATCTAGCTTTGGTAGACCTCCGCAAAATAGGCTCACTTCCAAAAGCTCTCAAAACATCCCTGGTCTTCCTTACTCCAGGTGTAACAACACAAGCAATACCCAACTCATCATCAATGCTCTGTTCTGAGCCACTGGATACACCATCCATGTAAGAGTGACCTGCATTCACATCAAACATGGGCTGATCTACCTTCTCTTTCCCTTTTCGTTATACCTGCGTACCACTATCTACATTGCTTTGAGGAGATTCTCCTGATCTCAATCTGCCTGTCCATGGCGAAGTATGTGAACCACTGTTAGAGGACACTACAGGTCCACTAATATTTTGTGATTGCTGTTGTGAATTCTGTGCAGCATTACCATTTTGTACATCTACATCAATCATCACATTTACTGGTTTATACCAGCTGCTCATCTCATCAAAAACAACATCTCTGCTCACTGTAAACTTACGAGTAGAAGGGTTATAGCATCTATATGCTTTCTGCTGCAGAGAATAACCAATAAAGATGCACTTCTCAGCTTTTGGATCCAACTTGGACCTCAACTCATCTGGCACATGCACATAGGCAATGCAACCAAAAATTTTCAAATGAGAAATATCTGGTTTCCTACCAGTATACATCTCCTCTGGTGTCATGCCGTGTATTGTTGCAATGCGAGTCCTGTTCATTATGTAAACTGCTGTAGCAACTGCTTCAGCCCAATAATAATCTGGTAGGTCTTTTTCATTTAGCATGGCCCGAGATACCTCTCCAATATGCATGTTTTTCCTTTCTGCAAGTCATTTTGCTGTGGGGTATGACTGCATGAATATTGTTGCTTTATGACATGCTCCTACAGGAACCTTGCAAACTCATTTGAGAGGTACTCTCCCCCTCCGTCTGACCTTAGGCATTTTATTTGCAGGCCTTTTTCTTTTTCAACCATAGCTTTAAAAGCTTTGAAGTGCCCAAACACTTCACTTTTCTTTTTCATAAAATACACCCAAACTTTTCTGCTGTAGTCATTAATAAAAGTGACAAAATAATGACAGCCTCCAATAGATGTAGCTTTAGTAGTCCACACATCAAAGTGGATTAATTCCAATGGCTTCTTACTCTCTTGAACATGCCTAGGAAATGGTTTCCTTGCCTGTTTTCCAAATCGACAGGCTTCACATACCTTATGCATTTCTGCAACCTTGAATTTAGGAAATCTTGCAACAATATTTTGGGCTTGCATTGATTTAAGTCGCTGTACATTAACATGACCAATGCGTTTATGCCACATATCAATATCTACAACTACACCGGTCTCATGTGCAAAAATTGCTGCACTCAATTCAGGCATGTCCGCATCCAACGTAAACATCCTGCCCTTCTTCTTTCCTTTTGCTATCAAGCGATCGTTATTTTTTATATCCTCAACAAAGCATCCATGAGGATTCAATCTGACCTGCAAGCCCTGCTCCACCATTTGACCAATAGAAACCAGGTTCTTGGTGATGTTCATGACATGAAATACATTAGATAGGTAGTTCTTTTTTCCATCCTGCATACACAAAGGAATTTTACCAATCTGCACAATAGGATGTGCAGTATCATCACCAGTCTCCACAAATCCTAGTTTTTCCATTTTCCTTGCATCCTGCATCCATTCTGCATGACCTGTCATGTGGTTTGATGCACCTTAGTCAACATACCACACATCATTTCTTTCTTCTGCACTTGTGATAGAATTGATCATGTGCTACACCATAAATAGATGCTCATTTCTGTTATCACCCTGTCTACTAGAGGATGCATAATTGCCTTGCTGCAATTTTCCATTCATAATGTCATTCTGCTTTTTGTAGCAATCTTTAGCCATATGACCCATTTTACCACAATAGTAGCATTCAACATTGGTGTTTGCATTTTGATCTCTCTCCCATCCACCACAGCCTCTTTGGCTCCCCCTGCCTCTAGAGTTATCACGTGCTCCTCCATAGGACTGGTTCTCTTGAGTTTGCTGCATATTCTAATTTCTACCATGGCCTCCAGATCGGCCTCCTCTACCTCTGCCTCTACTTCTTCCAGCATTTGAGTAGAAGATAGTTTCTTTTGAAGTTCCTCCTGAAGAAGATGCACCACCATTTCTCTGCTCTTCAGAAATTAGAAGAGCAAACAACTCCTCAAAATCAGGAAATTTTTCACGAATGGCAATGGATGTCCGGAACTGTGCATAATCCTTTCCTAGACCATTCAAGTTCACATAAACTAAATCATCATCTTCCACTGGTGACCCAATGGAAGCAAGTGCATCTGCAATTTTCTTCACCTTCATGTGGTAGTCATTGATGCTCATATTTTCTCTTTGCACATTGTGCAACTCTTGCTTGAGCTGCATTTTCCTGGCTTGCGTATTTGTGTTGTACATTTTTGCCAAAGTATCCCATGCCTCCTTTGGCGTACTTGCATCCTGAATATGCACAATCATAGAATCCGAAATACTGATAGACAGCCAATATATAACTTTTCTAGCTCTCTCATGTCATCCTTTAAATGCCTGCATTTCCTGTTGATTGGGAACATTAGGAAGAACTGGTTCTTCTTCATTTCCTGTAATGAACTCCCAATAGCCTTTTCCCATAAGGAAATTCGTCATTCTAAACTTCCATGCTTGAAAGTTATTCTTGTCAAGCTTTTGAGTGACAATCTGTGAAAGAGAATCAGACGCCATTGCAAAACACTGCAAAAAATTCTGTCACTGCAAAAAACACAGCTTGTGCCTCACACAGGCAAATCTGCAAAACTGACGAAAGTGGTATTTGACCACACAGTCACTTCCTAGTGACGATTTTCATGAACAGGCAATAAGGATGATTCTATAACTCCCAATATCTCTGCGCACAGGCATACAATGCAATTTCTGTGGCAACTTTTCATCGACCTGCAGAGTAGTGGTCGCACAGCAAAAACAAGGCCTTTTTTTGAGTGCCTGCGAATAACTTCCGCCTTCAAAATGGGCCTCGAAATGGCCTCGAATCACAAAAATAAAGTCACCGAGGAATTCGCCCCCCCCCCCGCCGCCCGCAGCATATATTTCCCTCTCGCAACATTGCGAAGGGCATCTCAATCTAAGACAATGCACTCTTGCACTTTCCGGTTGTGCTACCTACAGAGATTTGCTCCCAAACTGGAAAAAGGAAAGTAACATTGGTCCTCTTACCAGACATACTTCGCCATCAATAGGCAGATTGAGATCAGGAGAATCTCCTCAAAGAAATGCAGATAGTGGTATGCAGGTATCACGAAAAGGAAAAGAGAAGGTAGATCAGCCCATGTTTGATGTGAATGTAGGTCACTTTTATGTGGATGGTGAATCCACTGGCTCAGAACAGAGTCTTGATGATGAGTTGGGTATTCCTTCTGTTGTTACACCTGGAGTAAGGAAGACCAAGGATGTTTTGAGAGCACCTGGAAGTGAGCCTATTTTGTGTAGGACTACTAGAGCTAGGTATCCTATGGACAGGCTGAAATATGATGGATTTACAGCCATTCACTTTGCCTATATGGTCAAAGTGATACAGGAACCAGAACCCACTTCTTTTGAGCAAGCCATGGGAAAGGAAAAATGGGAGAAAGCCATGGATGAAGAAATGGATGCCTTGGAAGAAATACTACATGGGAATTGGTGCCTTTGCCTAAAGACAAGAATGCAATTGGCTGTAAGTGGGTTTATAAGGTGAAGCACAATGCAGATGGTTCTCTGAATAGATACAAGGCAAGATTAGTTGTCAAGCGGTATGCACAGACATATGGCATTGATTATGAAGAAACATTCAATCCGATTGCAAGGATGGCAACTGTAAGAGTAGTCATTGCTATGGCTGCATCAAAGGGATGGTCTTTACATCAGATGGATGTAAAGAACGCCTTCTTGCATGGTGATTTGCAAGAAGAGGTCTTTATGGAGCAGCCACCAGGTTATGTTCATGCTGTTCATCGTGAGTTTGTTTGCAGGTTGAAGAAAGCCTTGTATGGCTTGAAGCAAGCACCTAGAGCATGGTCTGACAAGATAGGACAGTATCTTATCACTATTGGCTTTTAGATTTCCAAGGCAGATTTCTCACTTTATGTAAGAAAAACAGAGAAAGGTATTATGCTGCTTGTCATTTATGTTGATGATTTGATCATCACAGGTGATAGTGATGAAGAGATCCTTCATGTGAAAATGCTATTGAAGCAGAAATTTGAGATGAAGGATTTGGGAGAGCTGCGTTATTTCTTGGGCATTGAGGTGATTAGATCACCAAGTGGGATATGGCTCTTGCAGACGTAGTATGGATTGGACATGCTGTCCAAATATGGGATGACAGGCTGTAAGCCTATTTCAATTCCTTTGGAGCAGAATGTGAAGCTGAGCACAGATGTAGGTGAGCTTCTGGAAGACCCTACTATGTACAGATGCATAGTAGGAGCTTTGATTTATATGACTATTACCAGGCCAAATTTGAGCTATGATGTTGGATTGGTAAGTCAGTTTATGCAGGCTCCAAGGAAACCGCATTTGGATGCGGCTAGATGCATACTCAAGTATGTGAAGTCCACACTGCAGTATGGACTATTTTATGAGGCTGGGGTTTAGATATAGTTGCATGGATACACTAATGCTGATTGGGCTGGTAGTATTTCTGATAGACGATCTACCAGTGGATATATGTTCTCTTTTGGGAGTGCTGCAGTCACTTGGAGCAGCAAGAAACTATCTACAGTTGCCTGTCCAGCATAGAGGTTGAGTACAGGGGTGCAGCAATGGTAGCATGTGAGGTAGCTTGGTTGCATAAGCTACTTTATGATATGCATCAATCTACAAATGGGCCAGTTGTCATTTATTGTGACAACATGAGCAGTATACACTTGGCAAATAACCCAGTCTATCATGATGCTAGATCAAAGCACATTGAGGTGCATTATCACTATGTGCGGGAGAAGGTTTTACTAGGTCTTATTGATCTAGTTTATGTCAGCACAGAGGATCAGGTAGCTGACATATTCACAAAGGCATTGGGTGCAGAGAAGCTGCAAAAGTTCAGAGACCTGCTTGATGTGCAAGAATTGGGATTGAGCTCGAGGGGGAGTGTTGGGATATCGAGCTCCACTCGTGATATGCCAGGGTGACCGTTGTGCATTTATGTCACCGACTTGTTAGCTGCAGATGCAGTTGGTACACTGCCCATGAATAATAGCTGGATCACAGCTATCCTTATGTACTCTAGCTCATGGCTCAGTTAGTATGCCACCTTAGTTAGCTGAGTTTGGTTTGAGACCCACATATAGGGTTCTCCTATTTCTTTGTACTTGAGTTCTTTTGGCTTTCACAACTAAGATGAGGAAAACTATTTTCAACCTCCACCTTTGTGTGTATTCCCCCATTGTGTATATGAGAAAGCCGCAAGGGAGTCCTTCCTTCTCTCCCACTATCTTCACAGTGTGAAAGGAACATGCATCATCATGATTGGGGTAATGAAGTTTTTTTCCTTCATTTGGGGTTGAAGGGTTTAGGAGGAGTTTAAGGGCTAGAGGGAGGTTCACGGTTCAGAAGGAAGTTTCAAGGTTTAGAAGGAAGTTCCAAGCTCTAGAAGAGGTTCGAGGTTTAGAAGGAGGATCCAAGGTTCATGGTAGAGTACATGGCGGAGAACTCATCTCCCTCGTAGATCATGAAGGTCAAGGGTTGAGGGACTAAGGGTTTAGGGGGAGCATAGGAGTGGGAGAGGAAGAAGGTGTAAGAGAAGAAGGGAGGAGGAGAGGGTGGAGAAGGGAGGAGGAGAGGGTGGAGAAGGGAGGAGGAGGGAGAATACGGGAGGAGGAGGAGGAAGGAGGAGAGGGAGAGGATGGGTTGCAAGCTTGGAGTCGAGGGGAGGAGGTGTTGAGAGTTCACGCTCAACATCATGTGATCATGTGTGCATAGCACCATCACGTGATCATATGTGCATAGCACTAACCTTATAGAGTGCTATAAAGGAAAGGGTTAGATCCCCTAACCCTAACCCTAAAAGGGTTTGTATATATTCTATTTTTTCAACTAATTCTAGTGTACAGTTAGTCATTTGTGGTGTGCTCTCTAGCTGTGCCCTCTCTCCTCATCTCCACTCTTCTCCTCTCCCCTCTTCATATTTTGTCATGGTATCAGAGCTCCCTTGTCTTCCGCTGAGACATTGAGATTCTTGAGAGTGTGAGAGAGATTGTGAGATTGAGAGTTCTCTTGAGTGATTGTGAGATCCTTCCCTTCACTTCCGTTGAGAGAAAATTTCCACTCATTTTGGAAGAAATTCCGTCCATTTCCGTTCATTGAAAGTTCATTCATTTGAGAAATTATCATCACGTGAGAGAGAGAGACTTGTGATATAGTCATTGAGAGAATTCCAATTGTGTTGTGAGAAAGGAAAGATAGGAAGACTTCAAAGAGATAGGGAGAGTCCTATCTCTCCTGCAACAAGCAAAGCTCCTACGAAATCTCTTTTTCAAAAAGAGAGAGTTCTGTTTGGCACTCAAGGACCTTGAGAGAATTGGAGTCTCTCATGGCTGCGATGTTTCGATCTCGCTTCGATTCTGTTGAAGACACAAGGAGGGATAGTTTCGGAGCTTGAGTCGCCTTCCAATCTGGGCATTCGAAGGCTGGATTTCATCGACCTCATGAAGGCAGCTGTAGAGTCATCTTGTCCTGCAACTGTTTCGTGCAGCTACTACAAGCCAACTACGACCTAGCGCTCCTATCACACGAGCCTAGATTTCAAAGTGACTGTAAGTCACCCGCGCCTACCATATCCACGATCGTGTTGCGCTACAAGGCTTCTACGCCAACGGGATGGCGACGTCCTTCTTCAGCAAAGCCATAGCCTCCATCACAGCTGCAACTCACCTCTAGTCTGAGGTCTCCTTAGCCTCTCCAGCTACGACCAAGCTCCCGATGACCTTTGAAGCAGTGACTGCCTTCAACATCGTCAACTACACCGGCTACTCCAACGTGAGCTCCAACTGCAACTACTACAGCAAGCTCGCAGTGCCAATGAGCCCCTCGCAATCCATTCGCCTCTCTAAGCACACAACACCTTCCGAAGCGACGAAGCTGCTCTGAGCCCAAACAAGAGGAAGCGCACCGATTTAGAAGCTACTCCTGTGTCCGCTTTTAAGCCACGTAGCGCGAAAGGAGGCGATTCACCTGAGTTCGTGCCCGCAACCCAAGAGAAGAAGACTGCGCGTCGGGCCTCCAGATCCACTGGCAACGATAATTCTCCGCTGATCGTCCCTGCTAGTTGCCAGAAAAAGAGCTCGGGTATGCGCCGTAGTCCCAGATCTGCCATTGACACCAAGAAAGCTCCTTCGCATCTTCTACGACGACCAGCGACCACCTTGCATCAACACCTACGACGAGCCACGCTCTCCAACGACCTCATCGACGGAAATCCGCAGGTGGACGGAATCTTCCTAGATTCCGTCAGAATCTCAGAAGATTTTGGTCGCTCTCCTAGTGCCACGTGGCAGCGAGGGAGGATATCTTATCCTCAACCTCACCACATTGAGGTGTGGTCAGCCAAGTGACACGTGCCAATCCTATCTGCCACGTCAGCAGCGCCATGTAAGTAGGCCACGTCATCACCGACTGCCACGTCAGCATCGACTACCATGTCACCTGCCACGTCATTAGTGACACGTCATCAGCCACGTCACCTGCCACATCATCAGTGACACGTCATCAACCATGTCACCTGCCACATCATCAGTGACACGTCATCAGGCCACGTCATCATTGCCATGTCATCAGTGACACCTCAGCACTGCCACCTCAGCACAGAGCTTCACTGGCACACCTCTTGCTAAGCACAGTGCCACATCATCACTGCATGTGACTCACAGTGACACATCATCATTGAGCACCATTTGCACTCCTTTTGCCCCTCCACCTAGATCAAGTCATATCTCTTGATCCAGGAAGAATTTGAGGGTGCTCCAAAAAGGAAAGTCGCTCGATTTTTCGTGCTCTACGCGCTCGTTACATCACGCGCACATTTTGGCGCAAGTTACACTCACATTTGAGCCTCGCCGACAAAACCACTTCCTTCACGCACATTTGCCTCTACATCGACGCATCTGACCCAGCACTTAAAAAGAACAAAGGAAAAGGAATTATTTGCTGCTCTTTCATCGATCGACGGTTGGTTTAGATCTAGATCAGAGTAGACTAGATCGCCATAGAGGGGACGCTTTGAATTCCCCAAGTTGCCAATCTAAGCCATGCCCGAAATTCCCGACTAGTACCTACTCGGAGTCAGTCCATACGCTCACATCCGATTTCACATCATTACATTACCTGAAACCTTACGTTCATCAGTTCAGTGAGCAGACTTCAGAGTTCAGAGGCATTGCAGATTGACTCAGTGGGCAGATAGCACTTGATTTCACACACATGCCACCATTGTAAAGCCTATTTGGCTATCTCACGGCATCGTGCACATCATTTTCAGCCTTGTAAAGCCTCTTGGCTATTCCCGGCATCATTGCCACAAGCCTTGTAACACAGGTCAGATCTTATTTACTGCAGTTCTATCTTCACCGACAGTACAGAGATTTCACTTGGCATCTTCAGTGTATTTGCAGTTGATTCATACAGAGTTTTCCAGGACACTTTTTTTGAGTACATTGTTTGCACCATGTCGACTAGCAACCTCAATCTGGAGGCATCTGCTAAGTTAGACAACTCCAATTACGGTACATGGAAATACCGAATGGAGACCATTCTTGTGCTTCAGGACAAATGGGAGTATGTTGATGGATCCATACCTAGACCATTGGCAGATCCAGCCACCAGTAGCTCTACTCCATCTGTTGTCACCGCACCAGCAACGGGATCTACATCGGGATCTACATCTACACAAACAGTTTCCGCATCAGTAGCAGATCCTGCCATTGCCCGAGCTCAAGCAGAATGGGATAAGAAAGACAAGTATGCCTATCACCTGATTAAGCAGAATGTGCAAGATGTCATGCTAGGACAGCTCAACACAGTCAAGACATCAAAAGAAGCATGGGATATGTTCGCAGCTCTCTACGAGTCCAAGAACACATCCAGGATTCTCACCTTGAGAAACCAGATCAACCAGAGTTTCCGCAATAGCAATGAAACCGGTCATGCTTATGTACTCCGCATCAAAGACTACAACAATCAATTTGCAGCAGCAGGAGAAACTATGAATCCCGCAGAAATGGTTCAAGTAATCCTGAATGGACTAGGAGAAGGATATGAGAATCTGGTCCAGAGTATTGCCATCCAACGGCAAATTCCAACACTGGAAGAACTTCAGTCAGTTCTACTTGGTGAAGAACTCAGGACTCAGGCCATTCAAGCACGTAAAGGTCATTCTAATGATCAGGCATTCACCGCTTCAGACAGAAGCAGAGGCAAAGGTAGAAACAGAGGTAGATCATATCAGAAAAGTGGTCAAAATCAAAGTCAGAATCAGCATCAGCATCAGCAGCATCCTCAGCAACATCAAAATCAGCAAAGAGGAAATCATTCCAACCGAGGAAGATTCCAAGGACGAGGGAATGCATCCACCAATGTGTCAAACATTCAATGCAACTATTGTCACAAGTTTGGACACTATGAAAGAGATTGCCGCAAGAAGCAGTATGACCAAGGCGGTCAATCCAACAGTAATAGAGGGAATTCCCGAGGAAGAGGAAATCATCGTGGTGGACATTCTAGTCACAGTCATTTTGCAAATGAACATGGAAATATGTTTCTTGCAAGTGAGGAATTGCATCAGACTGATACAATGCACCTAGACACTAATTTCAATCCCAAAGAAGATTTCAGTTATCAAGTCGACCAAGTGGAACAGGATCCTTGGTACATCGACAGCGGTGCATCATCTCATATGACAAATCATCAGGAATGGTTCACAGAAATGAAGCCATTAGAAGGACAAAAGAATGTCATCTACACAGCAGACAATACACCGAATCTGGTTCAAGGGACAGGGGTTATCCCTATGAACAATTTCACTGGTACAAAAGGATTAGTCAAAGATGTGCTCTATGTTCCGAAGCTCAGCAAGTACCTTCTGTCAGTAGGTCAAATGACAGAACACAACTACAAAGTCATCTTCGACGGTGATGAATGCACTATCAGAGACAAATCCAAAAGAGGTCAGCTAGTAGCAAAAGGTGTCAAGGAAGGACGCTTGTACAAGATGCTAGCTACAGTACCAGATAAGCATGCCATGTCAGCTCAAATGCAACAGATGCCACTATCTGCAAAATGGCACAAGAGATATGGTCATGTCAACTTCAAGTACTTGTTAGATCTCAGGAATCAAATTATGGCAATTGGGATTCCGAAGCTACAGTTTCTTGGAAAGGTTTGTGAAGCATGCTGCTTCGGCAAACAAAAGCGAACCAACTTTGTCAGAAGTACCTCTCGTGTACGAGGTATTCTTGATTTAATTCATACAGATGTATGGGGTTATGCCCAGACCCGCAGCATCAATGGTTCACTTTATTACTTGACCTTCATCGATGACTACAGCAGATATTGTTGGGTCTACTTTCTGAAAGAGAAATCTGAAGTGTTTGCCAGATTTCAAGAATTTAAAGCCATGGTAGAAAACCAGACAGGCAGAAAAATCAAGGTCATGAGATCAGACAGAGGAGGTGAATACATGTCTTCAGCCTTCATGAACTTTTGCAAAACTCACGGCATTCAAAGACAATTCACATGTGCAGATACTCCTCAGCAAAATGCAATAGCTGAAAGGAAGAATGGGACTTTAGCAGACAGTGCTAGAGCAATGCTTAGTGAAAAGCATCTTCCGAATCAGTATTGGGCAGAAGCAATAGCTACAGCTAACTACTTGCTTAATCGGCTTCCTACCGAACCGATACAAGGAATGACTCCTTATGAAGCATTCACTGGACACAAGCCACGCATTGGGCATCTCCGCATATTTGGTTGCATAGCATATGCCCACATACATGATGATCATCGCAGGAAATTGGATGCGAAGTCACGCAAATGCATCATGGTTGGCTACAGTGAAGAAAGTAAAGCATACAAATTGTATGATCCCATCAACCGCAAAGTCATTATCTCCAGAGATGTAATCTTTGATGAGGAATCAGAATGGAAAACCTCACCTACATAGGAGATAGAAGCATCGACTTCACAGTCATCTACAGAACAGGTTGATGAAGAAGAGCAAGAATTGCCAGCAACACCCCAATCAGCGTCACAGCAGCTCAGACGGTCTACTAGGGAAAGCAGACCACCAGCCAGATTGACATATGCTCAAAAAGGCAAAGCAATTCAGGTGGAAACCACCAACTATGCTCTTATGACTACCATCATGGCTACAGAAGAGCCAGTGTACTTCGAAGACGCAGTAGATAAGCCAGAATGGCAAACTACAATGAATGAAGAAATGGATGCTTTGTATAAAAATAACACTTGGGAATTATGCGACCTTCCACCAGGAAAGAAGGCCATAGCCAACAAATGGGTATACAAAGTGAAGTACAATCCAGATGGTAGTATTCAGAGATACAAAGCCAGATTAGTTGCAAAAGGATTTGCACAACAATATGGCCAAGATTATGATGAGACTTATGCTCCAGTAGCAAAGATGGATTCCATACGGTTCTTGATATCACTAGCGACACTCAGTAAATGGAATGTGTATCAGCTCGATGTCAAGAATGCATTTCTCAATGGTTATCTAGACGAGGAAGTCTACATGCAACAACCAGCCGGTTATGTTGAACCAGGACAGGAGAACAAGGTCTGCCATCTCAAGAAAAGTCTCTATGGCTTAAAGCAAGCACCCAGAAGTTGGTACAGCAGAATTGACAAGTATTTTGCTGATCTGGGATACATGAAGTCCAATGCAGATCATACTCTCTACTACAAAGTTCAAGGGGAAGATATTACTATTGCACTTTTGTACGTAGATGATCTGATTGTGACAGGAAGCAAGGATAGCTTCATCAGAAAGCTAAAACAAGACTTATCTGCAGAGTTCGACATGAAAGATCTTGGACTTATGCACTATTGTCTTGGAATTGAGTTCTGGAGAGATTCGGATAGCACATTCATGAGTCAGCTCAAATATGTTGACAGTCTCCTGAAGAAGTTTCATATGGCAGATTGCAAGATTGCAGCCACTCCCATGGAACAGAGTTTGAAACTTACTAAAGATTCAGAAAAGCCTACAGTCAATGACAGATACTACAGGCAACTCATTGGATCTCTTATATATTTGACAATCACACGGCCAGATATTTGTTATGCAGTAAGCTCACTAGCACAGTTTATGGCAAATCCAAAACAGTCTCACTGGAATGCAGCCAAAAGAGTCTTGAGATACATCAGAGGTACAAAACAATTTGGGATAGAATACAGAGGAAGTCATCCACGGTTGCATGGATACTGTGACAGTGACTATGCTGGAGATCATGAGACCAGGAGATCGACATAGGGATATGCATTTTTCCTTGGTCAAGGTGCTATATCATGGTTGTCAAACAAACAGCCAACTGTTTCTTTGTCTTCGACTGAAGCAGAATATAGGGCACTCACTACAGGTGCATGTGAGGCTATATGGCTCAGAAGACTATTGTCAGAAACAGATTACTTTGATGAGTCAAAGCCAACAATAATATACGGTGATAATCAATCGGCTCAAGCATTGGCCAAAAATCCAGTATATCACTCCAGGACAAAGCACATTGATGTCAGAGAGCACTTCATCAGAGAAAGAGTGTTACTTGGTGACATCACACTGCAGCATTGTGATAGCAAAGAAAATGTTGCAGATATCTTTACCAAACCACTCGGTAAAGAGCTATTCGAGAAACACCGACTAGCTCTTGGTTTGATGCAGAGGAAGGACATTCCCATTAAAGGGGTGTGATGGAATGTAATGATCAGTCCTTCTTCGATTCCCCAGAATCATCATCTTGAGGGAAGGCCTACTTCATGATGTTGATCTTGAGGGAAGGTGTTGAGAGTTCACGCTCAACATCATGTGATCATGTGTGCATAGCACCATCACGTGATCATATGTGCATAGCACTAACCTTATAGAGTGCTATAAAGGAAAGGGTTGGATCCCCTAACCCTAACCCTAAAAGGGTTTGTATATATTCTATTTTTTCAACTAATTCTAGTGTACAGTTAGTCATTTGTGGTGTGCTCTCTAGCTGTGCCCTCTCTCCTCATCTCCACTCTTCTCCTCTCCCCTCTTCATATTTTGTCAGGAGGAGTTGCAAGGTTAGGACATGCTTTTGGATATGGACTGCAAGGAAGCATGGACACCTGGAGACAATTGCTTGGAATACCAAAGTAGAACTCAACACAATGCCCCAAAGAGTGTGGGCTTCATTCCATTATGGGGTATTATACAAGTTGGAGTGCTTCTCTCTCTACCTATAGGAATTATAAGACTTTCTCTCTCTACATGTAGAACTTGCATCTAGAAGTTGCATGCAGGAGTTGCAAGTTGCATGTAGGAGTTGTATGTCACATGTAGGAGTTGCATGTTGCATATAGGAGTTGCATGTTTCATGTAGCACTTGCATGCAGATAACGCATGTAGGACTTGCATGTAGGACATGCATGTAGGAGTTGCATGTTGCATGTAGGAAACGTATGTAGAACTTGCATGTAGAACTTGCAAGTTGGATTCCTAAGAGGGATTATTCCTAGCCTTATGCAAGTACTAGCGAAGCTTTGCCGCTACTCTACACACACATTATGTGCTTCCTATGTCCATGTTGGCATAGAGGCAACATACTCTCAGATCCCATTTATTACCCATCCTTGGGTTATGGCTTATTTTGATTTTGGAGATGGGAGGCCATGTGCGTAATGCCAGTCACTCCTGCTATAATGCTTTTGCACCATACAATTTTTTGTCTATAGTTAGGAAGCCTATCTCCTCTTGAGGAGAGGTGGACAGCTGTGAATTTTGGAGGGGATCTCATTGCTAAGGCTGCAGACTCTGTCATCGAATCTTCTTGGGAAGAGGTTTGGCGGGGGCCTCATTGCGGAGGCTAGCATTTCTTGCTATCTTGCATACACATTAGGAAAAAAGGGAGCTCATTTTGGGGCCCTGTAAGAAATTCACTATTTTCTATTTTCTCTCTCTATAAAAGCAAGAAAATATGGATACTTGCGTGAGAAATGTCAGTGTGAAAAGGAATAAATATATTCTTTCACATGCTTTACATTCAATGTTCATATAAGAGCAACACTTTTCTGTGCAGAATTTGGTGATTCTGACACCGTAGACGCGTCCGGAACGGCCCAAAACCCCAGAAATGGCACTGGAAACGCTAGAATCGGACATCCGGAGGCCCGGAAACGGCCAAAAAAGGCCGAAAAGTGGGATTTGCAGCAAAACGCGATCTGGCACCTTTTGGATTCAAATTAGATCACCTCATTAATGTGACATGCTTCTACGAACATATAGTACTATTACTTTTTCTTATTTTCATCTTCTTTTGTTGAATTTTCAATGTTACGTTGGCCCACTCCTGATTGGTTGAGAGCCTATTTTCTCTCTCTTCTAAAAGGCCCCAAAATGAGCTCCCTTTTTTCCTAATGTGTTGGATGCGATTGCACCCGGATCATTGAGCTTGTAGATCAATTTGTATGCAAGTGTGATATTTGTGCATTTAGGAGACGGTTGTGATGTGTGGCGGGGGTCTCACTAGCTGCTAAGGCTGCATACTCTTTTGCCGATTCATCTTGAGATTTGGCATAGCTTCTTGTACTTCTTGTGAATTCATTGCATGCTTTGAGAGTATGGAATGAAAGTGTGGATACTATTATTGATGCAATCTATTATGTGCCTATGCAAAATCGTATGAGTGCATGTGATCTATCGATTAGGTAGGGACTAACTATATGCTTATTTGTGGGATTTCATAGGACAACTAAGACTCAATCATCCCTAAGTAAAAATTGAGTAGGTCTTCCTATATGTGCAATAATGTGCATATGCCAGTGAGTGTGCATGTAACAATCTATGAAACTATATGTGCAAAAATGTGCATATGCTAGTGAATGCATGTGTAACAATCTAGTGCTAACTATTGAAGACTTGGGGCTCCAAAACTTCATTATTGTTGGTGATGGCTTGTGTACTGATGTAGTATCGCTTCAATCAGCTCCCGTTTATGGTTGTGCTATGTTTTTCGATTTTCATGACATGGTAGGCGACTAATCTGGTCTCTATGTGCTTCTCCAATTAATAGATTCTTACTTTCGAGGATGCATGATCTCCCATGTGTTCTTGTACTACTATGCGTAGGCTTGGTATTACAAATTCGAGTGGGATGATAGCTTCAAGTCCGTACACCAATTGAAAAGGTGTATTCCTTGTACTGACCTTGAGTGTGGTTCAATATGCCCATAAGGCTACATCTAGTTTCTCTGCCCAATCAGAACGTTGTGGTTCTACTATGTTGATGAGGATAATGCATAATATTTTGTTAGTGGATTTGACCTATCCATACCCTTGGGGGTAGTAGGGTGTACTTTTTTTATGGATTACCATAAGGCCAGAGTTCTTGGATAACATCATTGATAAAATGTGTGCCTCTATCCGACAAAATTTCAATGGGGCATCAGAATCAGGTGATCACATTCTCATATAAGAATCTTGATGTGCTTCTGGCATTTGCCTTTCTGACTGCTTTAGCTTCAACCCATTTAGTAAAGTAATTAGTGGTGGCCACAATGATGTAGCATGCTTGTGTTCCCTTCGCTGCTAGATGGATGGGACCCACATAATCAATCCCCTATTTTTCAAATGGTTTTTGTGCAACAACTATGGCTAGGGGATTAAATTCCTTGTGTTTTGGTTTAGTAGTCCATTGGCATACATCACAACTTTTGACATATTCATAGGCATCTTCCCAAAGTGTTGGCCACCAGTATCCTGCAAGGAGGACTTTTCTTGCTATGGCTTCCCCTTGGAAGTGTCTTCCTACAATACAGTCATGGACTTCACTAAGGATTGGCCTGATCTCATGAGGCATTACACATCTTCTTAAAACCTAGTCCTTGCCCATCTTGTATAGTTGTCCCCTGCAATGAGTTGATAGGGTGCCACTTTTAAAATTGGTTTTTTGGCATCCACCTGGTCCTTGCCCATTGTATAGTTGTCCTACAATGAGTTCATAGGGTGCAGCTTTTAAAATTAGTTTACTGGAATCCACTGCTCTCATTTCGGATTGTGGCATCTAGTAAGTCATCTTCTACTCCAGTGGCTTCTTCTTTCGACTTGATACAAGACATGTGATCGTCAATGTAGTGTTGGGAAACTTTGTGGACCACTATTTTGAAGTTGAATTCTTGAAGCAAGAGGAGCCATCTGGTTATTCTTCCTATTGTACACGGATGGTTCACAAGATAAAGCAATGCTTCATGGTCGATGTAAAAGACAAAATCATTTGCCAATAAATAGTTTCAAAACTTCTTAACACTATACACCATTTCTAGGGCTTCTCTTTCTGTGGTGCCCTAATAGGTATCATGTGTACTATTGCCTCTAGTGAAATTCCCTTCATTTCCTTGTATGACCATGCTAGGCAGTCTCAACATTCCATTAGGAGTGCTTTGAGCTTTGTTTCATCTTCCTATGTAAGCTGTTTCCCAATGAATACCAATTTTTCTTCCTCCCCTTCAAGGGTGAGGTTTATTGTGTGAGTTTTGTCCGGTCCCTCATAGATTGGAGTCTCTCCAATAGATTCTCTTAGTGGCCTTGGCATTGCTATGGGAACACTACCACTTATGTAGTTCTTGAAGTACTCTGGCACTTCTTGAAGATCAGGCCTCTGATGGTGTTGAACTAGCCTGAAATATTCTATGGGTACTGGGTGGCATAGCCTAGATGGTAAGGCAAGCCAATGTTATACTAGGACCCTCAGCCCTGAGGAAAAAGTTAACTAGGAGACGTGAAAAGCCTTCATCATAGGGTTCGCTCCTAGTGGCCACAAGTGGAGCTCGATTAATCAATTTTATGAGGTGAAATAGAATAAGAATGAGTTCCTTTGGGATTACATTGCTAGGATCAAACACCTCAATTCCCATTATGAACCACATGGGAGGATGAGTGATGAGCAAATGCATGCTTCCTTATCAAATTGGTTGGTCCAAAGGTGTAATGGTTATGAACCCAACTTCTTTTGAACTTTGCACCAAGGTAGCCATCTATATAAGCAACAACATAATGCATAAGGAAACCAAGGACAAGCTAGAACCCCATCCAAAGTCTCACATGCGGTAAGGTCTTCCAGTATGGAGCCTACCAAGGAAGAGGATAAGGGGTCTAAGGTCTTAAATATGGGAGAGTTGTGCTCTAATCTATTAAATTAGCTAGACCAGCAATGGAGGGCAGGAACATCCAAGCATGGATGATTTTTTCAATTTAGTTTTGTTAAAAAGCTAAACTTTTATATTGGCATCGAAATTCTCTATGCCTTAATAAAAATAAGTGTTTAAAACATTCACCAGGATTTGAAACTTTTATGCAAAAAAAATTAAGTTTCACTAAGATTTACATTTTTTCCTTCAGATTTCAAAAGGAAAAATATATAAAAGTACTATATTCTACTAATATTGTGAAACTGAAAAAATGATCTTGAAAACTTTCGCCAAGATTGTATATTAATATATAATCATAGCTTCAATAAAGACATCCCTGCTTCCAAGGAAGCATCGAGTAATTCCCACCTATTCCCCAGAAGAGATAATGTTTGGTGCACTGGGAGATCTTGTGGCTCCCCCATCTAATGCAGTGTGCACAATAGAGGGAGCCACAAGACCTCCCAGTGCCAATTTTTGAAGGTCCTCTCACAACCAATCTACCAACCAATGCCCCAATTGGCCTTAGTAGCCCCACCCAACCCAATGAATGCGGAGCCTTTCTTTCCAATCAAGGACAATATAGGGCACAACATGCTCCATTGCCACCACCCATACTAGGCCCACAACTGCCCCCACCTCATATAACTCCAGTCAACCAAGTATTGGTGGAGGAATTACCTAGTGATTGGGAAGAGCTTGAGCAGGATCATGGCCACCCCGATATCATCCTTAAGCAAAAGGAAGTGTCATCATAAGCCACTTCCTTTTACATGAGGATCATCATGTCTCAATATATCAAACAGCTTGCATACCCATGAGGGCAAGGGACATGAATTCCTTAGCATGGGGGCCCCCAATCCAATGCTATACATGTCAAGGGCCACACCGAGCAAGAAAATGCCCATACAAGGGAGCAATGAACCCTCTCATATCATGCTTAAGCAACACAGAATGTGTGTGTAGAGTAGCGGCAAAGCTGTGCTTGTACTTGCATAAGGCTAGGAATAAATCTCTCTTAGGAATTCAACATGCATGTTCTACATGCAAGTTCTACATATGATTCCTACATGCAACATGCAAGTTCTACATACGATTCCTACATGTAGTTCCTACATGCAACACGCAACTCCTATATGCAACTTGTATATGCACATCCTAGATGCAAGTTCTACATGTAGAGAGAAAGTCTTACAATTCCTACATGCACAGAGAGAAGCTCTCCAAGTTGTATAAATATCCCATAATGGAAAGCCCACACTCTTTGGGGCATTGTGTTGAGTTCTACTTTGGTGTTTGATGCAATTGATTTCTTCTTTGGAGTTCCATGCAATTGAGTTCTACTTTGGTGTTCCATGCAATTGTATCCAAGTGTCCATGCTCCCTTGCACTCCATGTCCAAAAACATGTCTTAACCTTGCCTTCTACTCCCCTCTTCTCCAACCTTGCAACTCCTCCTCTCCCTCTCCTCCTCCCTTATCCTTTCTCTTCCCCCCCACCCCCATGCTCTTATACCTTCTTCCTCTCCCACTCCCACTCCCATGCTCCACCTAAATCCTTACTCTCTTAGATTAGTTCCTCAACCTTGACCTCCATGATCTATGAGGGAGACGAGTTCTTTGCATGTACTCTACTTTCAACCTTGGATCCTCATTTTAACCCTAAAACCCCTTCAATACCCTAGAGCCTCTTTTGAGCCTTAAAACCCCTTCTGAATATTGAACCTCCTTTAACCCTTAAAGTCTTTCTAAACCTTTTAGCCCCAATGGAGGCGAAAGCCTTCATTACCCCAACCATCTTAATGAATGTTTCTTTGACACAAGCATGTGCAATGTGTTCTTCCCACATTTAAGCCTACATCTCTCACCGGAATATGACCCAAGGTCTTCCGATATATCTGCAGGTGATAAAAATTCTCATTACCCTACATACCAAGAACACCCTGCTCTTCTTATAAAATCCATGGAAAAGAGCCAACATCCAAGTAGATGGCAATGAACTCGATGAGATAATCTCAAAAAGTAGCAACCATGAACCTCCAAAAGGTGCAAGATACATTCTGCAATCCAAAAGGCATGACTTTTGTGGCATAAGCACCCCATTCTACAATGAATGTCATTATCTTTGATTGATCTATGAGAGAAGTGGAGATCTGAATATACCTTTATAGCCATCCATAAATGAGTACATCTCATGTCCTATAACTCAGTCTAGGATCTCATCTATAAAGAGAATTGGAAATGGATCTGAAACCATTTGGGCATTAAGTTTCCAATAATTAACATAAACTCAGAGCTTGCCATTTTTCTTTGGTACCTCAACTATCAGAAATAGCCAATCATTTTGATCAATAGCATAAATAAACCTTGCCTAACGCAATTATCTAATTTAGCCTTGACCTATTTGGCATAGTTTGGAATCATTTAGTACCATTGTTGTTGAGCAACCTTGACATCTAGAACCAGGAGTATCCAATGCTGACAGAATGTTGGTGGAACTCCACTTAGGTCTATATAACTCCATGCAAACACATCCGTATATTATATTAATAAAGCCTTAAGTGCTTGGAGTTGATGACCGAGTAGGCGTGTGCTTACAAGTACTATTTGAAGACCTTCCTCACTTTCCAGATTGAGATCTTGTGTTGGATATGGAATTAAATGATCCAAACCAAAAAGAGTAATAGTGGTTGGCTACTCAGCACATTCTCTTTCATAAACCATGCCCTTAGTGAAATTTCTTGGATAGAAATGATACTAGTTGGCCAATTCTAGGCTTTATCTTTTCCTTGAGCTCTAGAACACATCAATCTTGCCCACTACTATGATCTACACTCCACCAATCAAGTCTCAATATCCTACAGAGGCTATTCTGGTACTTTGAAGTTTGTTGGATGATAATTGCTCAATATCCAACTCTGATTAGTAGGAGTTTGAATCTCAGCAACAACCATTTTGATAGTCATCAAATCAAAACCCCAATCATGCATTACCTTTGAAATTTTAAGCCAAGATTATTGCAACAACATTGGGTATGTTTTCTTCCATATGTATGACTAATAGGCTTTATTGTGTAATGAATTCCATTAATTGTAATAACTACACCTTCTAGCATACTTTTGGATCAACTGGTTATTGTTCTGCCATCCAAATTCTGAATGATGATGGTTTCAAATACCTAAATTTAAGTCAATTTGTAACTATCTTTGAAATGATGTCAATAGTAGATCATCCATCTATAATGACACTGGAGACATTCTGCTTCTTAATCTTCATTGAGATGACGAGTACCTTGTCATCTACTACTGAGGTACCAAATGATTGGGATGGTCACCAAGGAATGGATGTCCTTGGTTGTTCTATATTCGGCTTGGAGTTATTCAAAGAAACATGGTAGTACAGGGCAATATTAAGCAACTCGGTAGACTAACTTTCGTATCATGGAAAATTTCACATGCCTTAGACACTTCTGGAGTCTAGCACTTCTTAGTACAAGGCAATTCTTGTGCTCTACTACTGGAAGGCAGGTCAAATTTAATCCTCATGGATGCTTTGTTGAGGATATGAAAAATAAAGGTTGCTTGATAGCAAAAGGGAAGAAGAAGGGCAGGATTTTTATGATGGATGGGGACATGCCTGAATTGAGTGCAGCAATGTTTGCACATGGGACCAATGTAGTTGCAGATATTGATATCTGGCATAAACACATTGGCCATGTTAATGTACAGTGACTTAAATTAATGCAGGCCCAAAATATTATTGCAGGATTGCCTAAGTTCAAGGTTGCAGAAATGCAAAAGGTATGTGAAGCCTGTCAATTTGGAAAACAGGCAAGGAAACCATTTCCTAGACATGTTCAAGAGAGTAAGAGGCCATTGGAATTAACCCACTCTGATGTGTGGACTATTAAAGCTGCATCTATTGGAGGCTGTCATTATTTTGCCACTTTTATTGATGACTACAGCAGAAAAGTTTGGGTGTATTTTATGAAAAACAAAAGTGAAGTGTTTCGGCATTTCAAAGCTTTTAAAGCTATGGTTGAGAAAGAAATAGGCCTACAAATAAAATGCCTAAGGTCAGATGGAGGCGGAGAGTGCCTCTCAAATGAGTTTGCAAGGTTCCTACAGGAGCATGGCATAAAGCAGTAATATTCATGCAGTCATACCCCACAGCAAAATGGACTTACCGAAAGGAAAAATAGCCATATCGGAGAGGTATCTCGTGCCATGCTCAACGAAAAAGACCTACCAAATTATTATTGGGCTAAAGCAATTGCTACAGCACTCTACATAATGAATAGAACTCCCACTGCAGCAATACATGGCATGACGCTACAGCAATATTCATGCAGTCATACCCCACAGCAAAATGGACTTACCAAAAGGAAAAATAGCCATATTGGAGAGGTATCTCATGCCATGCTCAACGAAAAAGACCTGCCAAACTATTATTGGGCTGAAGCAATTGCTACAGCACTCTACATAATGAATAGAACTCCCACTGCAGCAATACATGGCATGACACTAGAGGAGAGGTATACTGGTAGGAAACCAGATATTTCTCATTTGAAAGTTTTTTGTTGCATTGCCTATGTTCATGTGCCAGATGAGTTACAAGGCAAGATTTGTTATCAAGGGGTATGCACAAACACATGGCATGGATTATGAAGAAACATTCAGTCCGGTTGCAATGATGCAACCATAAGAGCAGTCATTGCTATGGTTGCATCAAAGGGATGGTCTTTACATTAGATGGATCTAAAGAATGCTTTCTTGCATGGTGATTTGCAAGAAGAGGTCTATATGGAGCAGCCACCAGGTTATGTTCATGATGTTCATCCTGAGTTTGTTTGCAGTTTGAAGAAACTTGCCTTGTATGGCTTGAAGCAACCACCCAGAGCATGGTCTGACAAGATAGGACAGTATCTTGTCACTATTGGCTTTTAGGTTTCCAAGGTAGATTTCTCACTTTATGTGAGAAAAACAGAGAAAGGCATTATGCTGCTATCATTTTGATCATCACAAGTGATAGTGATGAAGATATCCTTCATGTGAAAATGATATTGAAGCAAAAGTTTGAGATGAAGGATTTGGGAGAGCTGCGTTACTTCTTGGGCATTGAGGTGATTAGATCCACAAGTGGGATATGGCTCTTGTAGAGGTAGTATGGATTGGACATGCTGTCCAAATATGGGATGACACGTTGTAAGCCTATTTCAGTTCCTTTGGAGCAGAATGTGAAGTTGAGTGCAGATGCAAGTGAGCTTCTGGAAGACCCTACTATGTACAGACGCATAGTAGGAAGTTTGATTTATATGACTATTACTAGGCCAGATTTGAGCTATGCTGTTGGGTTGGTAAGTCAGTTTACGCAAGCTCCAACGAAACCACATTTAGATGCATACTGAGGCATGTGAAGTCCACATTGCAGTATGGACTATTTTGTGAGACTAGGGTTCACATACAGTTGCATGGATACACTGATGCTGATTGGGCTGGTAGTATTTCTGATAGTATTTCTGATAGACGATCTACCAGTGGATATGTGTTCTCTTTTGGGAGTGGTGCAGTCACTTGAGAGTCACTTGAAGCAGCAAGAAATAGCCTACAGTTGCCTTGTCAAGCATAGAGGCTAAGTACAAGGGTGCAGCAATGGCTGCATGTGAGGTAGCTTGGTTGCGTAAGCTACTTTATGATATGCATCAGTCTACAGATGGGCCAGTTGTCATTTATTGTGACAACATGAGCAATATACACTTGGCAAATAACCCAGTCTATCATGCTAGAACAAAACACATTGAGGTGCATTATCACTATGTGCGGGAGAAGGTTCTAGTAGGTCTTATTGATCTAGTTTATGTTAGGACAAAGGATCAGGTAGCTGACATATTCACGAAGGCATTGGGTGCGGAGAAGCCACGCAAGTTCAAAGACTTGCTTGGTGTGTAGTAATTGGGATTGAGCTCGAGGGGTAGTGTTGAGATATCGTGCTCCACTCGTGATATGCCAGGGTGACAGTTGTGCATTTATGTCACCGACTTTTTAGCTTCAGATGCGGTTGGTACACCACCCATGAATAATAGCTGGATGACAGCTATCTTTATGTACTCTAGTTAGTGGCTTAGTTAGTATGCCACCTAGGTTAGCTGAGTTTGGTTTGAGACCCACATATAGGGTTCATCTATTACTTTTATACTAAGAGAGAGTTCTTTTGGCTTTCACAACCCAGAAGAGGAAAACTGTTTTCAGCCTCCACCTTTGTGTGTATTCCCCCATTGTGTATGTGAGAAAGGTGCAAGTGAGACTCCTTACCTCTCTCCCACTCTCTTCACAAGATGGAGGGGGAGAGTACCTCTCAAATGAGTTTGCAAGGTTCCTGTAGGAGCATGGCATAAAGCAGTAATATTCATGGTCATACCCCACAACAAAATGGACTTGCAAAAAACAAAAACAGGCATATAGGAGAGGTATGTCATGCCATGCTCAACGAAAACGACCTACCAGATTATTATTAGGCTATTATTATTAGGCTGAAGCAATTGCTACAACAGTCTACATAATGAGAATAGGACTCCCACTGCAGCAATACATGGCATGATGCCAGAGGAGAGGTATACTAGTAGGAAACCAGATATTTCTCATTTGAAAGTTTTTGGTTGCATTGCCTATGTTCATGTGCCAGATGAGTTGAGATCCAAGTTGGGGATCCAAAAGCTGAGAAGTGCATCTTTATTGGTTATTCTCTGTAGCAAAAAGGGTATAGATGCTATAATCCTTTTACTCGTAAGTTTATAGTGAGCAGAGATGTTTTTGATGAGATGAGCAGCTGGTGTAAACCAATAAATGTGATTGATGATGTAGATGCACAAAATGGTAATGCTGCACAGAATTCACAACAGCAATCAAAAAATATTAGTGGACCTATAGTGTCCTCTAGCAGTGGTTCACATACTTCACCATGGACAGGCAGATTGAGGTTAGGAGGATCTCCTCAAAGCAATGCAGATAGTGGTATGCAAGTATCACAAAAAGGAAAAGAGGAAGTAGATCAGGCCATGGTTGATGTGAATGCAGGTCACTCTTATGTGGATGGTGAATCCAGTGGCTCAGAACAGAGCCTTGATGATGAGTTGGGTATTCCTTTTGTTGTTACACCTAGAGTAAGGAAGAAAAGGGATGTTTTGAGAGCACCTGGTAGTGAGCCTAATTTGCACAGGTCTACCAGAGTTAAGTATCCTATGGATAATAGGCTGAAATATGATGGATTTACAGCCATTCACTATGCCTATACAGTCAAAGTGATACATGAACCAGAACCCACTTCTTTTGAGCAAGCCATGGGAAAAGAAAAATGGGAGAAAGCCATGGATGAAGAAATGGATGCCTTGGGAGCAAATGCTACATGGGAATTGGTGCCTTTGCCTAAAGACAAGAATGCAATTGGCTGCAAGTGGGTTTATAAGGTGAAGCACAATGCAGATGGTTTGGTGCACAATGCAGATAGTTTGGTGAACAGATACAAGGCAAGATTAGTTGTCAAGGGGTATGCACAGACATATGGCATTGATTATGAAGAAACATTCAGTCCGGTTGCAAGGATGGCAACCGTAAGAGTAGTCATTGCTATGGCTGCATCAAAGGGATGGTCTTTACATCAAATGGATGTAAAGAATGCCTTCTTGGTTTGAGTTATATGAGTCTTTGGCAAGCAAGGTCCTATCTGATCCTACAGGGTGTTCTTGTTACAAGTTCATGATTTCTTGGAGGTTGTGATCTCTATACATTTCAATGACCTTTGTATTTCCAACAGTTATTAGAATCCATTTGTACAGGATTTCTTAGAGGTTGTGATCTCTATACATTTCAGTGACCTTTGTATTTCCAATAGTTATTAGAATCCATTTGTACATGGTGTTTTCTCAGTGTTTTTCTAGTTTTTGGTGATTTGATGTTATGATGGGATTGTGTTTCTTCTCGATATACTTGCAAACGTGACTGTTCATCTAGCTATAAAGGCATTTCAGTGTAGCTTTGCTAGTCTCATCATCGTCTGTAGAACAACCTTCCTAAGTTTTGTTCAGCTAGCTCATGTCATTACTTCTACAAACCCCCAATTCCCTAGATGAGTCCGTATTGGCACGTCCAATTTTTAAGGCCTTATTTGATGCCTTCTTTAACCCTTCTTGGGATCTCTTTAAATCATTTGTCCCTAGGTAAAGTTAACAACAAGTAGGAGCACCTAGTTCTTTGGCCTTTAAACTCACCTAGTCATGTAATCACCCTCACCAATGACCTTGACATTAAACTTCTTGACCATGCACATAAAGCTCAATACAATAAAAATGTCAGCCACCTATTCATAAGAGTGGATGTCTAGGCACTATAACACACACACACACACACACACACACACACACACATGCACGCACACTCAAGCGTGCATGCATGCACACACGTGCACACACACACACATGTACGCATGCACGTACACACACACACGCATGCATGCATGCACATGCATACATGCACACATGCACTTGCGCTTGCTCAAGTACCCTTGATTGGTTTTGACTTACTACTTTTGCATTTCCATTTTTCCTTGGTTTTTTATCTATATAGGGGGGAGTCTCCCTTGGTATGATAGGGTACAATAGAACCCTAGTGGATGAGTTGCAACAACCAACATGATCTGCCAATGCGAGGGCAATGATTTAACTATTCAAATTTGTGCTATTTGTG
This sequence comes from Dipteris shenzhenensis, assembly GCF_047967505.1. Lineage (NCBI taxonomy): Eukaryota > Viridiplantae > Streptophyta > Polypodiopsida > Gleicheniales > Dipteridaceae > Dipteris > Dipteris shenzhenensis. The sequence goes on along the minus strand of NC_141602.1, from coordinate 57,752,466 downwards.
TATTTGATGGATATCGGCTTCCATAAACTCTAGTCCTAGGGATTACCTAGGGAATGATTTGCAACAACCAACATGATTTGCGAATGGGAGGCTAATGATTTAACTATCCAAATTTGTGCTATTTATGTATTTGATGGATATCGACTTCTAGAAAGTCTAGTCCTAGGGATTACCTAGCAGCATTTCACTCATTATGGATAATTTTTGGGGTGTTGATTATGGATAATTTTTAAGGAATTCACTATGTAAAATTCCTCTAAATCACATGATTCAACACAAGGTGTTTAAGTACACCTTACGTATGTGTATTTTTTGCAACTCTATAATAAAATAGAAACCCATCTATTGAACTCATGTGCTATCTTACATATTGCTTTGGTAGACTCAAGCTTGATATATAGCGAGCTATGGAGTTTTTCATGCAAGGCAAACCATCGAGGTTATTCTTTCATATCTCCATCTAGGTGGTACAACCTTTCTTCACAAATATGGGTACTTATGGCATAATCTCCATCCAGGAGGTACAACCTTTCTTCACAAATAAAAATATGGGTACTTATGGCATATAGTCTACTGATGATTAACCTCAATGATTGCATCAAGTTTTGTCAACTTTAGTTCCTTTTGTGTTATCAATTGCTAGTTAGTCATTTGTCCTCATTGAATTGGTTCTATCTAACTAAGCCATACACCTACATGCCTTCGCCTTGAACTCTAATAGAACGAACCAACTCTGTACATTAAAGCTCTAAAATTGCACACACTTATGCCTATCTTGAGCTCTCTAAAAATGCACACACTTATGCCTATCTTGAGCTCTCTATTGTCAATGTTGTGTTTTGTTGCAATCCTAGCTTGTTGTATTCATCTCTTAAGGATCTATTAAGCTTGAAGGTGTGAGAAACAAAATTGATTTCAATATCATTTAGTCATATGACAAACGATTAGGTGTCTTGCTAGCCTTCTCCCCTCCCTTCATCTCTATCTGTATATTTACAAGTCCATGTCACTAGGCTTCTTGACTAGTTTTTGATTATGAGTGGCCTCATGTTGCTTTCTCTTCTACTACTCTCTTGCCCCATTCTCCAACTTGATGGCTTCCAAACTATCAACTCTCATTCCCTAAGTATACAATAGCTCTATTGCTATGCCACCTTCCCAATGACATGAGGTAGGGGAGTGCATTATCTTCTATTGTTGAGTAATACTTTTGAGGAGCTTCTTGTATCTTCTATTTTGTATTTGTTTGCAAATGTTTTTGAAGATTTTTGTTTGATACTGGGATTTCACTCCCTTGTATATGAAAACGGGCTAGTTTTGATCACATATACACCAAAGCTACATGATAATTTACTTAATATTATATTCTATAGGATTTGATAGCATAAGGATATATTATGAGGCTTTATTATGGCATAAGAAGATGTTATGAGATAGGTATATCTCATTGCAAATTTCCATATTAAAATATATTTACCCCCTTGGCTACCATAAATTTTTTATGGAACTATAACTAGGCCGAGTTGTAAGCCCATTGTCTTACTATGCATATGAGATTTAGGGGGTGGATTTGGACCGAATGGCACTCTATGCATTGGGAGTTGAATTGTTTATTCCTTAAGTTTGTATTGTGTTGAAGTGTGTTTAATGCATGATCTTATTAGAGGAAGCATACTCACTAGCAACCATACTATCAACTTGACATTGTACATGATGGATAGTATTAGGAGAGTTATATCTCATTACTAAGCATATATCTTAGATGTATTGGCTCTAGACTAATTTGGCTTGTATACTTTTCCCCCTCAAGGACTAGTTGAGAGAGGGTATATAGAATAATGCCATAGCTCTTATTTCTACATCTCGACCTAGCTATCTATTGTGATAATGAGATTTTTCATCTACATGTGTGTCTTATTGGTTGATTTGAATGCTTTTGAGTTGCAATCATTCATTTTAACCCTACGACATGGTGGTAGCTACTAGATTAAGTACACAAGTCACTAAGGAGCTAAGATGTGGTGCTTTTGAGGAGGTTCTCAAAGTGCTTTACCTTCTTTGGTCATTTATTTTCTTACCTAATGTACCCTTCCTTGTTATTCATAGTCCACACTCATGCAATACATAGCTCAATTTGTCAATGTAGTCTAGCTCTTATAGATCATCATGCTACTCAAATTCTTATCGCTTGGATAGTAGGTCATGATATGCTAAATCTTAAGGTTGAATAATAGGTCATGATACTCCAACTCTTATAGATTAGATAGCAAGATATTAGTATCATGAAGGTTAAGTGCTTTTCCACTTCGGCCTATCTTCTGGGTTTTATTCCCAAAGGTAAAGGATGAGCTAGAACATAAGAGGGGGAAATTCATGTTATGTACAGGATCTAGTCAGTTGTACTCATCGTACATGTTTCCACTATGTAGTCACTATACTAAACACATGCACATACTACTCTAATTCTTTTTACTTTTGGATGCTATCATATGCACCAAACGAAATCCACAAAAAGGTCTTGTACATGCCCCCAGTGTTTCGCATCAATTCTAACTTTCTTGTCTCTTTGACCATTTAATTACAAAATCATAAATCTTCACAAAAACCAATTGGTTATTCAAATTAATCACACTTATTCTATCACATGCCAAGTGATGATGTGTGATTTTGGATCCTAAAAAGCATGTATTTTTTGCAAATTTCATGTCATGGGTGAGCAGATGTCATGCAATGAAGATAAAAGCAATGTACTTGTCATGGTATTTAGCCATAAAATTGGTGCATCTATATTGTTTATATTGTGGTGGAAGCATTACAGATGTGTAGAGCTTGTTGAGATGAGCACTTTTGCTATTTACAGTGTAGCAATCCGAGTTACGGATTGAGAGATATGGAGGTTGCAAGTCTGAGCAAAAATGCATTTTAATTGCGGATTTGAGGAGTAGAAAGGTGGAGAATTGAAGGGGTATGAGGGGCTGCCATGTGTCGAGCATCCAAAGGTGGATGGGTTGGGAAGATCCAACGGTTGTGTTTTAATGTGGAGACTATGGTACTTATGGATGGAGAAATACAAAGAAAAGAGGAAATACACAGACCGACGACGTGGGAGAGAAGAGGAATACCAATTTGCTCATTTCAACATGATATTGGGTTGTGAATGCATCTATGAGCTTTGTAGGAGATTGCTAAGCCAGCCCAAAAGATAGTTTTGTGAAAGACAAAGTCAAGTTTCTGATTGAAGTGGTTTTCTCTCAAGAAAGAGCGCTGAATTTTGAGAAAGAAGCTTGCATACACAAAGGACAAAATCTCTAGTGTTTGCTGACATGAAGACCTTGGCTAAGGATGGGCTAACGTGTGCATATCAACAATTGTGTGAAATTGTGGAGAACTTTGATGTAGGAGCTTGGTTTTCTGTTGGAAACCAAAAACTAAGTTCGCGTGCAGTCATTTTTACATTGGTTTTTGTGAAAATTGGTTTCCGATTTGCTGGAAATTACACAGTTTTATGTTTTAATGAATAACTTTTGATGGGTGAGTCAAATGGAAAAATTTTATTCTACAAAAGTGTTTACAGACATGTTTTCGATCGATTTGGTATGTCATATGCCTGATTTGGCCAAGTGGAAGGTGGATTTTGAGAAAATGGTTTTTGCCTAAGAGATTTTGACGCATTTTATGATTTTATGGAAATTGGAATATCTTTTGATTGGTAAGTCGAAATGCAAAACTTTAAAAAGAAATTTCTATTTATTTTTTGATTTCTTGATGACGAAGGAGTTGCTTTGTAAAATGATGTATTCTTGGTGCAATTAAAACTAATGTTTAGAGCTATATCTTTTTGGAATTAAGTCAAAATGAAGATATGTAAAAACAAAATGTTGTTCTTTTTCTGCCAAAATGCAGAATATTGAGTTAGTTTCCAAAAATATTTTAAATAAAAAAGGGTTCATGAGTAAACTAGCTATTTGAGGTGCATTTAAAGGATTGTGTTTTTTAATCATAACTTTGCAATCATGTTGAATGCGTAGGTGTTGAAATCTAAATTTCTGAATTAGTGTGAGTGAGAAAGACTTGGAAGGCATTATAGTGATTTTTTGTGATCATTATGGACTACATTTGTGGTGTTAGAGTACATGCTTTATCCTTTTCTTAGTGCAATAACCTAATACTTGGCTAGTTAGATACCCATACTTGTGGATATTTTAGGGGTCTCCATTTTGGTGCTTCTGCCGGGAGCTTAGCAGCACTTGGAAAAGGGCATTTGAAGTATGAGTGAGTAGAGCATTGAAGCTAGTATCGATGAGTGTAGAAAAAAGCTTAGAAGCAAGAAATAGGGAGAGAGATGAACGCTATAAGCATAGGAGTGAAAGGAAGAGTGAGAGACTTGTAGAGAGGTTGGAGGTCTTGAATAGATTTATAGTGGAGGGATTTACCAACCTCAGAGAGGGGTGGGTTGTTGGAAGTACACCATCAAGTGCTAGTGAGGACAAAATAGACATTCAATACAAGGAGGATAACAAGCATCAAAGACAACATAAATTACCAAAAGCTAAGGCTCTAGATTTCTTCAAAGAGCGGACTTTGGATTAAATTTTCTTTTTGCAGAGGGAAACTCCACCTTGTAGCAATGAAGGTCTAGGTCTCCTTTCCTCCCTCTACTTACATCATGACCTTGCAAGGTATCACGGCATACATTTTTCCTATTTGAATCTACCCCTATTGGGCTCCTCATCATTTCTCTGCAAGTTTTGAATCCATTATTCTTCCTTGATTTAGAAAACTTAATTTCCATGCATCCTCATATGCATCTATCAAACTCTACTTACTCACATAATGTTTCCAAGTAACCCTCTTTTAATGTGGTTGCTCTTCGGAATGCTTCTAAGGCCTCTTATTTATCTCTCTCACACTCATTTCGAAGTGCCTCTAGGGCCTCTTGTTTTTCTTGCTCACCTCATTGGATAAGAGCATGTTCTTTATCTCGAAATACCCTCTAGATCTCATGTTTTTTTTGCTTAACACTAATCTTGAAGTTGTTTTATAGTTACAATTTTCTCCCCTAAAGCCGCATCCAATAGATCAATCTCTTCCCTATGATAAAGATCTACCTTCCGTGTCAACTCCTTACTTTGACGTAACTCTTGCAAACCTTGCGCTTTATCAATTTCTAGATGTGTCACTCTTTCTCATGCATCCCTCACTTAAGGACTTAAATGACACCAGATTGTTGGTCATTTTGCCACTGTCAAAAGAGTTCACTTCCCTTGTAATATTTAGTATTCATTTCTCTCTCTCTTGGGTAGCATTACAACCTGCTCCTTTATTTTGACCAAATTCTTCCACCTCTTTTCCACTAATTTCTTCAAATGCCTAGTCCAGCGTCCACTCTTCAGATGTGCTCATGATTGATTGAGTGCCCATATCATCAAAGAGCTCCGTACTCCCATCTACTAGTCATGATCTTAATAAGACCATCAATGCTTCTTTGAGCTCCAAAAATGATTGCTCACATTGATTAGTCCATTCATATGTCACCCCTCTCTTAAGCAACTTTGTTAGAGGTGCCACTTGCTTGGTTGTATACCCTATAAATCAGCAATAGTATGCAATACGTCCTAAGAAGGACCGGAGTGCAATGACATGAGTTGGTGAATCTAGGTTTTCAACCTCGGTAAGTTCCATATCATAGTCATAATCAATATTTGGTCCCTCTCTTGGGGAAGACTTTCCATTAAGTGGCATAGAACCTTTTGGCATACATGCTAAAGAATGAGAGTTTGGAGGAGATTCAAATTGTCTATGTGATCCCCTTAGACTAGTCATTTGTCAGTGACTAGGCAACATATGTCTATGGCTTTTACAACAACTACATGAGGGCATAGAAGTGGACACAGTGCGTATGTGAGGACCTAATCTTTGCCTATGCCCACTCTCATGAAAATGGCCACCACTTGTAGACTTCCTACTAGAGCAAGTAGGGGTCTGGTTGTTCTTCAAGGTCACCGAACCATCCTTCTCAACTTGTATACTTGCCTTCACTATTTCCACCATGGAAGAATCAGTGGTCCATTCTGCAGATGTAGACATCCAATCAGTGATATCACTATTGGAATCATTCCCTGAGGAGTAGTGTACATTATACTCTCCCAACCCACTCGATATAGCCCAATTATTTTGATGCATTACATTCACTGCCATCGAATCTCCCATAGGTGTCATGTCGGCACATAGCTCTAATCAATCGTGAATAAGGTTGTTCACGTTCGGATCTCTCATCCTCACTTGCACTTGACATTCACTTGCACTTGACATTTATTCCTTAGAAACATCATCTATATAATCAGAAATGTCATCCCCATTGGCCTGTTTGAGCCACTCCTTTGGTACCACTCTAATCTTCACACGGTCATCCTTAGGGCCAAGAGTAATCATCCCTTTATGCCAACTTTGATCACATCGCTATGGTCTTTTTAGTAACATCGAATAGGATGAAGTGTAAGATGTGGGTCAAACCACCGAAAATCTTGTCTTAAATTCCAATCCTACAATTGTAATGTTCACATCACGTAGGGCTCCCATTGGTTTGACCTTACGTTGATCTACTAATAAAAGAACTATGTTTGTGGTCTCAATGCCCTTTAAACCAGACCCCTCCATGGTTTGCTCTATGATTAAATTCACCACTGCACCCCCATCTAATTGTACTCCTACTACACATAAGTTGTGTTAAGAATAAAAGCACCTGGGTCTAAGAAAAGATCCACTATGTTTACTTCTCTTGTACTTGTCCCTTATGATTTTATTCTTCCCCCCCCACTCTAACTCGTTGCACTCTTCTCTTGACTAACTTTTGGTAAAGTTGTCATCTACAGCTAGGTGAGGTGTCTAATAGTCGTCTCAAGTTAATGTGTAAAGGGATCCTTCCTAACTCAGCCCATAAATCAAATGTGTTAACCCCTTTAGTTCGTCCCGTTTCCTCTTCTTTCTCTCTTTCCTTAACTACTAACCTCTCCAGAAAAGGTGCTACCCCAATTTGGATAGGTGGACTTTGTAACAGAATTGGCATCACGAGATGGTTCGATGACTGCACTAGAGAATTTGACTCGGGTACTTCAATGTTAAGTGCTCCATTCTCCCCCACACTAATCTTCTTAGGTTCATCAGTCAAATGAGATGTTTCTACCTCTAACCCTTTTGAGGTTGATTGACAACGGGTGATTACACTAATCATTGGTTTTGGGGCAAAGGTCACCTTTCGTGGGGTGAACTTTGATCAGGGGAGTGTCCCTGTATCCTCACTTTCTATTTCCACAAGATTAGCAAATGATACTTTTGGTGCCACCGTACTAGGGCCTTCTTCAACCACTTGTTTGCCCTTGTCTCGACCATTCAGTGGATCTTTCTGTGAAGAGAGTGGGACAGCAGTAAGGAGTCTCACTTGCAGCTTTCTCACATACACAATGGGGGAATACACACAAAGGTGGAGGCTGAAAATAGTTTTTCTCTTCTTAGTTATGAAAGCCAAAAGAACTCTCTCTTAGTATAAAAGGAATAGATGAACCCTATATGTGGGTCTCAAACCAAACTCAGTTGACCTAGGTGGCATACTAACTGAGCCACTAACTAGAGTACATAAAGATAGCTGTCATCCAGCTATTATTCATGGGCGGTGTACCAACCGCATCTACAGCTAACAAGTCGATGACATAAATGCACAATGGTCACCCTGGCATATCACAAGTGGAGCTCGATATCACAACACTCCCCCTCAAGCTCAATCCCAATTCCTGCACACCAAGCAGGTCTCTGAACTTGCGCAGCTTCTTTGCACCCAACGCCTTCGTGAATATGTCAGCTACTTATAAATGACAAGCAGCATAATACCTTTCTCTATTTTTCTCACATAAAGTGAGAAATCTGCCGCGAAAATCTGAAAGCCAATAGTGACAAGATACTGTCCTATCTTGTCAGACCATGCTCTAGGTGCTTGCTTCAAGCCATACAAGGCTTTCTTCAACTCAAGATGAACAGCATGAACATAACCTAGTGGCTGCTCCATATAGACCTCTTCTTGCAAGTCACCATGCAAGAAAGCATTCTTTACATCCATATGATGTAAAGACCATCCCTTCGATGCAGCCACAGCAATGACTGCTCTTACAGTTGCCATCCTTACAACCAGACTAAATTTTTCTTCATAATCAATGCCATATGTTTGTGCATACCCCTTGACAACTAATCTTGCCTTGTATATGCTCACAGAACCATCTGCATTATGCTTCACCTTATAAACCCACTTGTTGCCAATTGCATTCTTGTCTTTAGGCAAAGGCATCAAGTCCCATGTAGTATTTGCTTCCAAGGCATCCATTTCTTCATCCATGGCTTTCTCCCATTTTTCTTTTCCCATGGCTTTCAAAAGAAGTGGGTTCTGGTTCTTGTATCACTTTGACCATATAGGCATAGTGAATGGCTGTAAATCCATCATATTTCAACCTATCCACAAGATAACTCTGGTAGACCTAGGCAAAATAGGCTCACTACTAAGTGCTCTCAAAACATCCCTTGTCTTCCTTACTCCAGGTGTAACAATAGAAGGAATACCCAACTCATCATCAAGGCTCTGTTCTGAGCCACTGGATTCACCATCCACATAAGAGTGACCTGCATTCACATCAACCATGTGCTGATCTACTTTCTCTTCTCCTTTTCGTGATACTTGCATACCACTATCTGCATTGCTTTGAGGAGATTCTCTTGATCTCAATGTGCTTGCTGTCCATGGTGAAGTATGTGAACCACTGCTAGAGGACACTATAGGTCCACTAATATTTTGTGATTGCTGCTCTGAATTTTGTGCAGCATTACCATTTTGTGCATCTACATCATCAATCACATTTACTGGTTTATACCAGCTGCTCATCTCATCAAAAACAACATCTCTGCTCATTGTAAACTTACGACTAGAAGGATTATAGCATCTATACCCTTTCTGCTGCAGAGAATAACCAATAAAGATGCACTTCTCAGCTTTTGGATCCAACTTGGATCTCAACTCGTCTGGCACATGAACATAGGCAATGCAACCAAAAACTTTCAAATGTGAAATATCTGGTTTCCTACCAGTATACCTCTCCTCTAGCGTCATGCCATGTATTGTTGCAGTGGGAGTCCTATTCATTATGTAGACCGTTGTAGCAATTGCTTCAGCCCAATAATAATCTGGCAGGTCTTTTTCGTTGAGCATGGCATGAGATACCTCTCCAATATGCTTGTTTTTCCTTTTTGCAAGTCCATTTTGCTGTGGGGTATGACTGCATGAATATTGCTGCTTTATGCCATGCTCCTACAGGAACCTTGAAAACTCAGTTGAGAGGTACTCTCCCCCTCCATCTGACCTTAGGCATTTTATTTGCAAGCCTATTTCTTTTTCAACCATAGCTTTTAAAGCTTTGAAATGCCCAAACACTTCACTTTTCTTTTTCATAAAAGACACCCAAACTTTTCTATTGTAGTCATCAATAAAAGTGACAAAATACTGACAGCCTTGAATAGATGCAGCTTTAGTAGTCCACACATCAGAGTGGATTAATTCCAATGGTCTCTTTCTCTCTTGAACATGTCTAGGAAATGGTTTCCTTTTACTTTCTTGAACATGTCTAGGAAATGGTTTCCTTGCCTATTTTCCAAATTGACAAGCTTCACATACCTTACGCATTTCTGCAACCTTGAACTTAGGCAATCCTGCAATATATTTTGGGCCTGCATTAATTTAAGTCACTGTACATTAACATGACCAATGCGTTTATGCCAGATATCAATATCTGCAACTACACCGGTCCCATGTGCAAACATTGCTGCACTCAATTCAGGCATGTCCGCATCCAACATAAACATCTTGCCCTTCTTCTTCCCTTTTGCTATCAAGCGACCTTTATTTTTCATATCCTCAACAAAGCATCCATGAGGATTAAATCTAACCTGCAAGCCCTGCTCAACCATTTGACCAACAGAAACTAGGTTCTTTGTGATATTCGGGAGATGAAATACATCAGACAGGTATTTCTTTTTCCTATCCTACATAGACAAAGGAAATTTACCAATCTGCATAATACGATGTGCAGTATCATCACTAGTCTCCACAAATCCTGGTCTTTCCAATTTCCTTGCATCTTGCATCCATTCTTCATGACCTGTCATGTGGTTTGATGCACCTAAGTCAACATACCACACATCATTGCTTTCTTCTGCACTTGTCACAGAATTGGTCATGTGCTGCACCATAAACAAATGCTCAATTTTGTCATCACCCTGTCTACTAGAGGATGCATAATTGCCTTGCTACAATTTTCCATTCATAATGTCATTCTACTTTTTATAGCAGTCTTTAGCCACATGACCCATTTTACCACAGTAGTAGCATTCAACATTGCTGTTTGCATTTTGGCCTCTCTACCATCCACCATGACCTCTTTGGCTCCCCCTGCCTCTAAGCTTACCACGTCCTCCTCCATAGGACTGGTTTTCTTGAATTTGCTGCATATTCTGATTTCTGCCACAGCCTCTAGATCGGCTTGCTCTACCTCTCCCTCTACCTCTTCCAGCATTTGAGTAGAAGATAGTTTCTTTAGAAGTTCCTCGTGAAGAAGATGCACCACCATTTCTCTACTCTTCAAAAATTAGAAGAGCAATCAACTCCTCAACATCAGGAAATTTTTCACGAATGGCAATGGATGTCCAGAACTGTGCATAATCCTTTCCTAGATCATTCAAGGTCACAGAAACTAAATCACCATCTTCCACTGGCAACCCAATGGAAGCAAGTGCATATGCAATCTTCTTCACCTTCATGTGGTAGTCATTGATGTTCATATTTTCTCTCTGCACATTATGCAACTCATGCTTGAGCTGCATTTTCCTAGCTTGCATATTTGTGATGTACATTTTTGTCAAAGTATCCCACACCTCCTTTGGCGTGCTTGCATCCTGAATATGCACAATCATAGAATCTAAAATACTGATAGATAGCCAATACATAACTTTTTTGGCTCTCTTATGCCATCTTTAAATGCTTGCAACTCCTATTGATTGGGAACATTAGGAATAACTAGTTCTTGTTCAGCTCTAGTAATGAACTCCCAATAGCCTTTTCCCTCAAGGAAATTCGTCATTCTAAACTTCCATGCTTGGAAGTTGTTCTTGTCAAGCTTTTCAATGACTATTTGTGAAAGAGCATCAGATGCCATTACAGAACACTGCAAAAATATTCTGTCACTGCAAAAACCACAACTTCTACCTCACAAGGGCAAATCTGCAAAATTGACGAAAGTGGTATTTGACCACACAGTCACTTCCTAGTGATGATTGTGCATCAACAGGCAATAAGAGTGATTTTGTCACTCCCAATATCTCTGCGCATAGGCATACGATGCAATTTCTGCGGCAACTTTTCACCAACCTGCGGAATAATGGTCGCACAGCAAAAACAGGACACTTTTCTGAGTGCCTGCGGAAAACTTCCGCCACCAAAACGGGCCTCGAAATGGCCTCAAATCAAAAAAAGAATGTTTGACTCCCTCAGCATATACTACCCTCTCGCCACACCACGAAAAGCGTCCCAATCTAAGACAGTGCACTCTTGCACTTTCCGGCTGTGCTACCTACAGAGATTTGCTCCCAAACTCGAAAAAGGAAAGCAACACTGATCCTCTTATCAAGACATCACGAACTTGGTTTGTTTCCTTGAGCTCCTTACCATGAGCCGAGCTCTGATACCATGTGAAGAGAGTGGGAGAGAAGTAAGGAGTCTCACTTGCAGCTTTCTCACATACACAATGGGGGAATACACACAAAGGTGGAGGCTGAAAACAGTTTTTCTCTTCTTAGTTGTGAGAGCTAAAAGAACTCTCTCTTAGTACAAAAGGAATAGATGAACCCTATATGTGAGTCTCAAACCAAACTTAGCTAACCTAGGTGGCATACTAATTGAGCCACTAACTAGAGTACATAAAGATAGCTGTCATCCAGCTATTATTCATGGGCGGTGTACCAACTGCATCTGCAGCTAACAAGTCGATGACATAAATGCACAATGGTCACCCTGGCATATCACGAGTGGAGCTCAATATCTCAACACTTTCATCGGACAGTCTCTCTCATAATGCCCCTTGCCACTACATTTTCGACATAAGGGGGTGAATGTTTGATGTTTCATCTGATTTGGGCAATAAGCAGTGATATGTTCCTCCTACTCACATCAATAATAGATGATTGGAACTTGAGGCCTCAAACGGTTTCCTCCCATACCATTATTGCCGAAATTCCTCATAAAAGGGAAAGTTCCTCTTGGCTGCCCCCCATTGCCAGAATATGACGTCCTTGGCAAAGGGGGTTTACCTTGTGTTGGTAAAGCTCATTGCATAAATGGTTGAGGTGGAGGCCCTATCTCGTGTGTTATGTTCGATTGGTCAAGAAAATTGTAATTGGTATTCATTCCTTGGGCTTGCCTTTGTTGATGGTTTTGTTTAGTAAACCATTGGTCCTTGGTGTGATTGTTTTTCAAAGAATAATTGCAAAATAAGCCCCTAGGCTGATCTAGAACGAACTGATCTGGAACGATCCTTGAAGTAGTGGGACACTTTGTTGCAAGATGGCCCCATCCATGGCATTTCCCACATGAAACATTCAATCTTGGTGGACTTGGGGTGCTAACCACAGTTTGTGGTGCCACAGTGTAAAACCCTTTCTCTTGTGGACACACCGCACTACCAATTCTTCTTTAAATTTGGCCAAGGTAGTGGCCACCATTTCAGCAACTTTAGTCTCATTCAAGAGTACTTGGGGGTTTTTTTTTTGCACCATATATGCAGGTGCTATCATTTAGGGGTGCGGAGGCACATAAGCCATTGGGTTTGGACTTCTAACCACAGATTTCAATGCATCAGCACTAAGCAAGGGTGCCCTACCGTCAGTTTGAGGCATCTCAGTTGGCCTTGTGGACATCCGAGGTATTGGTTTTGGAGTCTTAGGTTCCTGAAATAACTCCCTCCTATGTTGTCAACTTAGTTGGACTTCCTCCCAATACCTTGCCTCTTCCTTAGTGGCCCCTAAGTCAATGGCTCGTATAAGTCTCACATGCATTTGAGCCTCAACTTCGCACAACCCAATTTTTTGGAATTTACCTAAAATTGTCCACCGTCGACTTAACCCAATTCATGCAAAAACTGTGCAGATTAGGATTTCTTTCATGAGGGATTTAGGGTTTATTTACCCAAGGGCTTATGATGAAAGGATTGTGCCTGTGGTAATCATTCCTAGAAAGGATGGCTATGTGCGGGTTCTTGTGGACTATCATGAGCTAAACGCTAAAATAAAGAATGATAACTTCTTATTGTCAAGAAGATCTCCTCTAGATATTGGAATTAAGCATCCAACTACCCAGTGGGGTAGTGTATGACATAGAAAGAGAGACAAATTCCTAGACCTTAACTATTTCATGGTAGAGCTAGTGGAAACAAAAGCAGAGGAAAGTAGTGAATGTCAAGCCATCATACCTTATGTACCAATTGGGAGGGAATTAATTCCAGACGTTCAAGAGCAATTGCATTCAAATTCACATGGATTATTGAGGATTTCTCAAGGGATTTCAAGCATGTCTCCAAAAATACTCCATTCATGCTATGTGGGTAGTGTTGGCACAGAGGTGACAAAATTGGAGTTAGCTTAAGGCAAATCTTTAGTGATTGGTTCACAATTAGTAGGCAATCATTTGACAAATTTTTGTCGTGTCTTGGAGAAGCACATGGATGTATTTGCATGGACATACAAAGACTTAAAGGGGATCAAACCTGAACTTTGTCAACACTATATTGATTTAGAGCCACAAGCACGACCAGTGCATCAACGACAACGCAGACAAATCCGATCTATGCAGAACTAGTGAAAGTAGAGCTCACTAAGTTTTTAGATGTGGGTTTTATTTATCCAATGGCCTATAGTGAGTGGGTTTCACCCATTGTGGTCATTCCAAAAAAGAACAAAAAGATTTGGATTTGTGCAGACTATCGACAACTTAATAATAAACTAAAAAAGAACATTTTTCGTTACCCTTCACTGATCAAGTTTTGGATAAGGTTGCTAGACATGAGCTTTATTCATTTATGGATGGTTTTAGTGGATACAATCAAGTGTTAATCCATCCAGACGATCAGCCTAAGACCACTTTCACCCACTGAATGGGGGACATTTGCCTATAAAGTTATGCCCTTTGGGCTATGTAATGCCCCTGCAACATTCCAACGTGTGATGATAGTTGCTTATCAAGACTTCTTGAGGCAATGGATGGAAGTATTTTTAGATGATTTTGGTGTCATTGGTAATCAAGCAAATATCCCTGGTAAATTAGAACAGGTGTTTGAGCGCAGCGTGAAAGTCGGTATATCTTTAAATCCTGAAAAGTGTGTCTTTGGTGTGGAGACAGCCATTCTTTTAGGGCATGTGGTTTCCAAGGATGGCATTGCTATGGATAAGGGAAAGATTAAGAAGATCAATGAGTTACTGTCTCCTCAAAATTTGAAGCAATTGTGTGGATTTCTTGGCCATGCGAACTATTATTGCCATTTCATTGCCAATTGTGCACAAGTTGCTTTGCCTTTAACCACAATTTTGCGAAAAGATATTTTTTACATGTGGACAGGGCTTTGCCAACAAGCGCTTGAGATTTTAAAGTCCAAATTGGTTGAAGCACCAGATTGGACCAAAGAATTCCATATTCATGTAGATGCATCACTGGGAGCAGTCGGTACCATTCTTTGCCAAAGTGGAAATGATAAATTGGACCATCCTATCTATTATGCTAGTCAAAATTTCAGCGATGCAAAAAGAAATTAAACCACAACGGAAACGGAATATCTTTCTATGGTGTATTCTATGGAAAGATTTTGGCATTATTTACTAGGAAATAAATTCATCTTCTATGTGGATCATGAGGCTTTAAAATATATTCTCAACAAATCGGAATTATCTAGCTGAGTAATCTGATGGATGTTGTTATTTCAAGAGTTTTATTTTCAAGTGGTGACGAAACCAGGCAAAATTCATGTGTTAGCCGATCATTTATCACTGTTATTAACCATCAAGGTGTGGATGATGATCTACCTGATGCTCAATTGTTCTTAGTTCAAGTGGAATATCCATGGTATGTTGATATGCTAATTTTTTGAGTACTACGCAATATCTACCCATAGCAGATAAACGTGATAAGAAAAAGCTTTTGTTGCAATCTCGAAACTATACTCTTTTTGGTGGATTTCTTTATAAGTGCTTCCTTAGGGAACGTATCTATCGCAAATGTGTGTGGGGAGATGAAGTTCCGATTATCCTTAAAGCACTACATGATGAGCCTTGTGGAGGACATTTTGCAGGGGATCTCACTGGTCGTAAGGTGTTGTTTGCTGGTTATTGGTGGCCCACCTTGTTTAAGGATTGTCATCATTATTATCGTAAGTGTGATAAATGTCAAAGATTTGGTCGACCCTCTAAATGGATTGCAATTCCACTTACCCCGATCTTAGCATTGAAATCTTTTGAAAAAAGGGGAATTGATTTTGTGGGACCTATAGACCCTCCCTCAAAGTATCAATCGAATTGGTATATTTTGGCTTGTATGAATTATGTAACCAAATTGGTTGAGGCAAATCCTTAAAAACTGATCATGCAAGTGATGTAACCAAATTTTTATATGAGAATATCATTACTCGATTTGGCTGTCCAACTAGAATTAGCGAGTGATAGAGGTTCCCATTTTCTATATGACACAATTTGTGAGTTGACTGAATTGTATTAGATCAAACATCGAAAGTGTACTCCATATTGTCCATGGGCTAATGGAGAAGCAGAAGTGACTAATCGTGTTATTAAAGGTACTTGGTAGGCCTAGGGCTGATGCCTTGACCTTTATGGGGTGAGACCTTGGTGGAAAAATGGAAAATAAAAGACCAAGAAGATAACCAGTGCCATGTAAGATTCTTGGTAGGCCTGGGGCCGATGCCTTGGTTTTCATGGGTTGGGACCTTATGTCGAAAGAGAGGGAAGGAAAAAGAAGAACACGAATGAAAAGGAAGAACATAAAAAAACATGGAAAATGAGGGATTTATGATTGTTTATAATCTTTCTATGAGGTTGGAATATATGGTTTTGAGATGGTTTTCATGACTAGATGTGTGCTAAAGACTGAGGTGATAACCATAGACATGAATTTGAGTTTTTTAAGTGTGGATGGTTCTACCTTCGTTTCAAAGATGGGTTGGTTTTAGTGATTTTCTTTTTAGAAAACCTATGTGGAAATGTAGTTTAGTTATGCTATCCAGTATTACATGCAGGTGAATGATGAGATATGTTGTCGTGAGTGGTGATGTGTGTTGAGAGACAATGATCAGTTATGTCATATGTATTGAGTGATGTGATGTTATGAGGTGTGTTATGTGTGAATGTTGTTATGTGGTATTGGTGTGTTGTTATGTGGTGATGCGATATGAGAGTGAGTACTATATTTGGAATGGTTTATTGGTGTGTTAATTGTGTGGCAGATTTTATGGACGAGATGATTGTGGTAATGATGAAGCAATGGATGTTCAAGTTTTTATGTTCGCGAGGACGCTTCACATTTAAGTGTGGGGGGAATGATGATGTGTGATTTTGGATCCTGAAAAGCATGTATTTTTTGCAAATTTCATGTCATGGGTGAGGATATGTCATGCAATGAAGATAAAAGCAATGTATTTATCATGGTATTTAGCCATAAAATTGGTGCATCTATATTGTTCAGATTGTGGTGGTATTATGGATGTGTAGAGCTTGTTGAGGTGAGCACTTTTGCTTTTTACAGTGTAGCAATCCGAGTTACAAATTGAGAGATATGGAGGTTGCAAATCTGAGCAAAAATGCATTTCAATTGCGGATTTGAGGAGTAGAAAGGTGGAGAATTGAAGGGGTATGAGGGGCTGCCATGTGTCGAGCATCCAAAGGTGGATGGGTTGGGAAGATCCAACGGTTGTGTTTTAATGTGGAGACTATGGTACTTATGGATGGAGAAATACAAAGAAAAGAGGAAATACACAGACCGACGACGTGGGAGAGAAGAGGAATACCAATTTGCTCATTTCAACATGATATTGGGTTGTGAATGCATCTATGGGCTTTGTAGGAGATTGCTAAGCCAGCCCAAAAGATAGTTTTGTGAAAGACAGAGTCAAGTTTCTGATTGAAGTGGTTTTCTCTCAAGAAAGAGCGCTGAATTTTGAGAAAGAAGCTTGCATACACAAAGGACAAAATCTCTAGTGTTTGTTGACATGAAGACCTTGGCTAAGGATGGGGGCTAACATGTGCATATCAACAATTGTGTGAAATTGTGGAGAATTTTGAGGTAGGAGCTTGGTTTTCTATTGGAAACCAAAAATTGAGTTCGCGTGCAGTCATTTTGACATTGGTTTTTGTGGAAATTACATAGTTTTATGTTTTAGTGAATAACTTTTGATGGGTGAGTCAAATGGAAAAAATTGCTTCTACAAAAGTGTTTACAGACATGTTTTTGATCGATTTGGTATGTCATATGCCTGATTTGGCCAAGTGGAAGGTGGATTTTGAGAAAATGGATTTTGCCTAAGAGATTTTGACACATCTTACGAATTTATGGAAATTGGAATATCTTTTGATTGGTAAGTTGAAATGCAAAACTTTAAAAAGAAAGTGCTATTTATTTTCTGATTTGTTGATGAATATCATGTCAAATCCTAGTTTTGATTAAAGTGTGAAGGATTTGCTTCGTAAAATGATGTATTCTTGGTGCAATTAAAAATAATGCTTGAAGCTATATCTATTTGGGATTAAGTTTAAATGAAGAGATGCAAAAGCAAAGTCTTATTCTTTTTCTACCAAAATACAGAATATCGAGTTTGTTTTCATAAATATTTTAAATAAAAAAGGGTTCATGAGTAAATTAGCTATTTGAGGTGCATTTAAAAGGATTGTGTTTTTTATCATAACTTTGCAATCATGCTGAATGAGTAGGTGTTGAAATCTGAAATCTGAAATTTGAATTAGTGTGAGTGAGAAAGACTTGGAAGGCATTATAGTGATTTTTTGTGAGCATTATGGACTACATTCGTGGCGATAGAGTATATGCTTTATCCTTTTCTTAGTGCAATAACCTAATACTTGGCTAGTCAGATACCCGTACTTGTGGATAACTTTAGGGATCTCCACCAAGCTTGCACTACGTTTATATATTTATCAGGTTCTGATTCCCAAGAAGTGCCAGCATTTGACCCTCGTTAATTTGGTGATATGTGCCATGGGGATTGGGTGCTGATGGAATTTGCATTTGTCTCAATAATGATTCTATTCATTGATGTCAAGCATATGAAGTATAGATTGTGTTCCAAGTTTGCTATTGCATACTCTTTGAAAGTTTGTATCAAATATAAAAATTTTAATATTTGAAGATGAATGAGATGTGAATCTTGTGATTAGAGGTTAAAATGAAGGTAAGCACAGAAAAACTATTTAAACTCTTTAGGTCTTGATTTGGTCTCTTTGAGAATCTTTTTAAATGCTTTGAGTCTACACTATTTCATTTCAAATATAACCCAAGTACTTTTGAGTCGAATTCATTGAAGGCCTTTGAGTGGAAGTAAGTATTTGGGCAGCAGATTGCCAGCAATTCCAGCTACTTTCACCCATTATGTTTACAAAATAATTACATTTGGAAAAAAGCAATTATACCCTAAAATGAATCAAATAAGATTCCTTAAGCTTGATTATCAGCACATGTTGTTCACAATAAGATGCCAATTGATCTTATCCATCATACTCGGGCTTACTAGCTAGTTACATAAACAACAAGAGTGCACAAGTGTGCATGGGCACTACCTCCTACTATAGTGGTAAAGCAAGCACTTTTTGATGCAAAATAGAAAGCAAACTATCTTTTAAAAGCCATTGGTCTATTAAAAGGCAATGTTCGTAGGATGGTCTCAATTTGACACACAAAGCTTAATTAATTTTTTTTACTAGTTACATGTGGAAATTCACAAAATGAGTTTCAATACTCCATTGTAGCTAAGAGCATGGTCACGCATGCTTGTTGAACGTGACGTAATATTAGTTTTCCTTCCTTGGTTCGTGGCAAGCTTTGGATTAGCACGATCACGCCATAAAATAGGGGTTGTAGGGATGTAGTCGATTGTTCCTTGTGTCCACTGGCAACTGTCCAATGAGAGAGCCACATCTATGGGTTCCACTCCTTTAATGTGGTGAACCACCACCTGGAAGCATCGGCCCTCCAGCAACAATGACGAATTAGAGCACGCTCCCACGCTTTACCAACTTAGCAAATCTGCCAAACATTGCAAAGGTCTATGTAATTCCCACGCTAGTCCTTGAAAGATGCGATGCCACAACCCAGTAAAATTATGCCCCGCTAGAGACGGAATTCTTGGCTCTCCAAGCAGGCATAACGGTGCCAACCCACATCGAGCCAAGGAACCCTGCATTAGCATGAGTATGGAGAAGTGCAATTCGAATGCACGAAGGCTCCAAGATGACGAAAATGGCGCCTCTTTCTCCAACATGAGGGCCCCTCTTTCTGCCTTTGCAGCCATTCTTGTGCCAGCCTGCACCCACGGGGGAACTCGCTCTTAATTCGAAGCTTTGATTTCACACATGAAGTGACCCTAATCCAAAACTCGGGGTTAGGGTCAAGGTTTAAAGGTAGCGGTCTGCATTTAGGGTTCTTGTAGGATCCCGGCACCTTCTTTTCGTCAGGCAGGTTCCGGCAGCTTTGGAATTCTGTTGCAGCTCCCCGCAATGGTATGTCCATCCGTCCTTGTATTTTTGTTGTTCATTGCTTTGCATCTATACTGCTTTGGAAGAAGACGAAGCAGCAGCAGCTCGAAAGCTTCACACACACATGACACGAGTGCTGACTCCACATTTTTCGTGAATCTTCTAGCATAGCCGATTCTGACGATCCTCTGCACTGTTTTTGAACACAGGCCTTGTCAGAGAAGAAAGCCCAGAACTGCATGCGCGAGATCAAGGTGCAAAAACTTGTGTTGAATATTTCCGTGGGTGAGAGCGGCGATCGTCTTACCAGGGCTGCCAAGGTATGTAACCAGCCGTCCCTGGCTGATCTAAAGTTTAGAAGCCCATCCTCCTCTGATTGAAAGTAGAGACTTCTTCTCGCCTTTATGTTGGATAAAACAGTTTTCGTCGCCCATTATGCTGCGGCAAAGAGTTAGGCCTCGAGAGCTGTAATATATATCGGACCCCAGTTTACTTCTACATGAGCAATTTACAATTTTTTATAATAACGCTTTAAGCTGGCCCAGACTATTATTTGTCGAGCTGGCTCTTATGTAGCTCATCCTTCAATTATTTAATGCTTATCTCCTTATTTGAGAAAGCCAGCACAGAGGATCTCTGTTGTCTCATTGTAATAGATTAATTATCTGCGCGGAGAGCAGTGTGAGCTGTTTTGTCTAGAGGCTGCCCAATTTTATGTTCCAGGGGAACGTATTGGGTTTGTATATTCATGCTTCAGAACAGGATTTCTGGGTGTCGTTATTGTGCGTGATTCTTTGTTTCCCGAAGTTTTATTTCCATAGTAAGCTTGAGTGAATGTGTTCTAGATTGGCCTTTATAACTCCGCTAGCTATAGGGTGTGTGTTGAAGGTGTAATTTTTCATAAAAGAAGACATGGCTCAATGTGGGAGAGAATTTTTTAGCCGAAATTGTTTTTCAGGGTGATAGGTTATCTTATATCAAGTGGGTTGGTTTATCGTTCCATTCACCTTTGATTTTGCAATTGCATTGCACTGTAGCTGCTGTTATGCTAGTCTGACTCTTCCGTTATGTGATACGCAGGTGCTGGAACAGTTGAGTGGGCAGACTCCTGTGTTTTCTAAAGGTGTGGAGTGGAACGCATTTGTTTGTTTCAAATCCTATTTCCAACAGAAGGGTTCTGCTTTTACTCCTGACTGATCTTTTTCCATGGCAGCCAGATACACTGTTCGATCTTTTGGCATTAGACGTAATGAGAAAATTGCTTGTTATGTCACTGTCCGAGGGAGTAAGGCCATGCAGCTCTTGGAGAGTGGCCTGAAGGTGAAGGAATATGAGTTGCTGAGGAGGAATTTCAGTGACACAGGCTGTTTTGGATTTGGTATTCAGGAGCACATTGATCTTGGTATCAAGTAAGTATTCTTTTAGCAGAGTTCTTGATCATCTGGCAGTCGGTGGTTCTGGTACTTTAGTTTTGTCCTTGCTTAAAGTCTGCTTGGAACAGGCTAGTCTTAACCTGTATTTGTCTGCTCTGTTAATTATTTGGGCTGAGTGCTGGCTGGCCTTTGTTTTTTTGTAGGTACGATCCCTCGACTGGTATTTATGGTATGGATTTCTATATAGTGCTTGAACGACCTGGATACAGAGTGGGGAGGAGGAGAAGGGCCAAAGCTCGTGTTGGCATTCATCAGAGGGTCACTAAAGAGGATGCAATGAAGTGGTTTCAAGTGAAGTACGAGGGTGTCATCCTTAATAAGTCACAAGCGATTAATTAGTAGAAACAGAGGCCACATTACTTAATATTCCTCATGAATTGAGTTTGATGAGCAGCGCAAAATTGTTCTGTAGCATCTACGTGATATTAGTGCATTGCCCAGAGGATTCGCAGGTTCACAGTCGGGAGTCTTTGTCCTTAAAGCTAGACATTGCTTTGAAGGAATTAGTGATGCATTGTGTTGGAATGTGTTTTTTTGCAGAATGTTGATTTATCTTATTGCTGTCTTTTAGTATTTCCCTTGCAAGAGTCCATGGAGTGTGTTCGTTTTTTCGCTAGAGCAAAAATTTCCAAATGTGTTGGTTTGTTTAGTGTATTGGAATGGGTTTTTTTGCGGAATGTTGATTCATCTGATTGCTGTCTTTTAGTATTTGCCTTGCAAAGAGTCCATGGAGTGTGTTCGTTTTTTCGCTAGAGCAAAAATTTCCAAATGTGTTGGTTTGTTTAGTGTGTAGATTAATGTTAAATTAGCTGTTTAGTGTAATTGCTGATTAGTTTATAGGGTAGCATAACCTAATTGTTCATGTATTTATTTACTTTTGAGGGTGTCTTCTTGCCTTCCTCCTCTCCTCTGGCCGATCTTCCCCCTCTCTTTTGGCTGCCGCGATCTTTCTCTCTGATTTTGTTGGTCCTCTGTGCCTCCGCTGTCTTTTCTTTTGGCTTTGTTTTTCCTTGAATGGCCATCTGTGGCTGCATTTTCTACTCTTCCTGCTTGCTATTGGGCCTTGCACAAAGCATCATTGCATCATTTACAGTTGCTTGCTCACGACATTTAACATCAGCAGGGCCATAGTGTGGGATTGCCACCTTGTTTTGATTGTTTTTTGCGTGTATAGGACTATTCCTAAAATGGTGTTAACCAGTGTTAAAATTATATCGTTTGCACACTAATGAACTAGTATCATTAATCGTGATGTCTCAGTCAAATGAGACATCAGCACCATATTGTTGTAGAATGAACGTGTGTTTTTGTTTTGCACCTGATGCTGTTAGCCTGTTTGCTCTTGCAAGGACACTTGATTGTGGTGGTTTCATTCTGGAAGGAACCCTTGGAAGGGGCTTTGAACGGTGCAGATGTGGGTTTTGGTCAGAAGCTTTGGTTTATAACTGTTTGAATCTCCTGTTTCCTTTTTAATTTCTGTGAATCTCAGTGCTGCTTTGGTTCCTTGTATTTGTATCTTTTCATCGGTACATAGGTTTTATCTCTTCTGAATAATTTTAAAACTTATTTCAACACCTGTGAATATTCTATTAGCATTTGTAAATCCTCTCTTATGTTTCTCCAAAGGGTAATGACCCTGAACTGCTATGCAAGGGCTGCCTAATGGAGGAAGATGGAAAGAGAGAATTGGGGAGAGAGTTTTTTGGTTTGACTCCTGGGGTTAATGCAACTGTAAACTTCGTTTTTTACCATGGTTACATGTCAAGGTTGGGCCATGCATATATATAAGATGGATCTTACATAACACCAAACTAAAGGTTGCTACTGAAGATGTAATCATAGAATTCACTTTTGTGGATAGTTCTCTAGATTTTTCTATGACAATCATTTTGCTTGCCCACAGCATTGTTGATGCTTGAAGATGCAACCTGCTCAATCTGGGTGACGAGAAGGTTTATAGTAGGTCTTGCCAGTTGGCCTGGCCCCTCAAAGTGTATCATGAATCCACCTGCAGCTGAACAGTGTGACTTATCTCATATCTGGCCTCAAGCAAGTGGGAAGGCTTCGGGTGGAAGCTGCCGTGAGGAGCTGCTGTGCAAGAGTCCTTGGCGTGGCGCTACTGTAGAAGTCAAGCGCTGCTTATTGTGAGCCCGTGTGCTCAATTGGTGCCGCTAGTGAGAGGAGTGTTGCCGTTGTAGAGGTCACAGGAGAGTTTTGGAGAGGTGGCTTGATAGAAGCACTTGTTGGAGACGGCCGTTGTGCATGTGTCCGCATATGGAGAGACAATAATCTTGGTCGTGGAAGCAGAAGTGTGGCGCCGCAAGTCGTTATAGAAGGTTTAGCTTAGGAGCTTCATCCCGTGACATAGATGGGCAGTGACCGGTTGGAGCTTTGAGGAGCTTTCGAGTTTACAGGTCATTTCTTTGTTATTGATACGAAGAGATAGATGGGCTACCGTGACCTTTAGACTATTGGAGAGGCCAATCGTCGGGCGTGTTGTTGATGGCAACTGCTGTATGGGGTTATGCCCAGACCCACAGCATCAATGGTTCACTTTACTACTTAACTTTCATCGATGACTACAACAGATATTGTTGGGTCTACTTTCTGAAAGAGAAATTTGAAGTGTTTTTCAGATTTCAAGAATTCAAAGCCATGGTAGAAAACCAGACAGACAGAAAGATCAACGTCATGAGATCAGATAGAGGTGAATACATGTCTTCAACATTCATGAACTTTTGCAGAAGCCACGGCATTCGAAGACATTTCACTTGTGCAGATAGTCCTCAGCAGAATGCAAGAGCAGAAAGGAAGAATGGGACTTTAGCAGACAGTGCTAGAGCAATGCTTAGTGAAAAGCATCTTTCGAATCAGTATTGGATAGAAGCAATAGCCACGGCAAACTATTTGCTTAATCAGCTTTCTACCGAACCGATATAGGGTATGACTCCTTATGAAGCAATCACTGGACATAAGCCACACATTGGGCATCTCCGCATATTTGGTTGCATAGCATATGCCCACATACATGATGATCATCCCAGGAAATTTTATGCGAAGTCACGCAAATGCATCATGGTTGGTTACAGTGAAGAAAGCAAAGCATACAAGTTGTATGATCCCATTAACCGCAAAGTCATTATCTCCAGAAATGTAATCTTTGATGAGGAATAAGAATGGAAAACCTCACCTACACAAGAGATAGAAGCATCGACTTCACAGTCATCTACAGAATAGGTTAATGAAGAAGAGCAAGAATTGCCAGCCAACACCCCAAGCAGAGCCACAGTAGCTCAGACGGTCTACTAGGGAAAGCAAACCTCCAACCAGATTGACATATGCTCAGAAAGGCAAAGCAATTCAGTAATAAGAGCATAGTTGGTTATTTCCACCTACCATCATGGCTACAGAAGAGCCAATGTACTTCGAAGACGCAGTAGACAAGCCAGAATGGCAAACTGCTATGAATGAAGAAATGGATGCTTTGTATAAGAATAATACTTGGGAATTATGCAACCTTCCACTAGGAAAGAAGGCCATAGCAAACAAATGGGTATACAAAGTGAAGTACAATCCAGATGGAAGTATTCAGAGATACAAAGCCAGACTAGTTGCAAAAGCATTTCCACAGCAATATGGTCAGGATTATGATGAGACTTATGCTCTAGTAGCAAAGATGGATTCCATACAGTCCTTGATATCACTAGCAACACTCAGTAGATGGAATGTGTATCAGCTCGATGTCAAGAATGCATTTCTCAATGGTTATCTAGACGAGGAAGTATAAATGCAACAACCAGTAGGTTATGTTGAACCATGAAAAGAGAATAAGGTTTGCCATCTCAAGAAAAGTCTCTACGGCTTAAAGCAAGCCCCTAGAAGTTAATACAGCAGAATCAACAAGTATTTTACTTATCTGGGATACATGAAGTCCAATGCAGATCATACTCTCTACTACAAAGTTCAAGGGGAAGACATTACTATTGCACTTTTATACATAGATGATCTGATTGTGACAGGAAGCAAGGATAACTTCATCAGAAAACTAAAACAAGACTTATCTGCAGAGTTTGGCATGAAAGATGTTGGACTTATGCACTATTGTCTTGGAATTGAGTTCTGAAGAGATTCAGACTATACCTTCATGAGTCAGCTGAAATATGGTGATAGTCTCCTGAAGAAGTTTCTTATGGCAGATTGCAAGATTGCAGCCACTCCCATGGAACAGAGTTTGAAACTTGCTAAAGATTTAAAAAAGCCTACAGTCAATGACAGATACTACAAGCAACTCATCAGATCTCTTATATATCTGACTATCACTCGACCAGATATTTGTTATGCAGTAAGCTCACTAGCACAGTTTATGGCAAATACAAAACAGTCTCACTGGAATGCAGCCAAAAGAGTATTGAGATACATAAGAGGTACAAGACAGTTTGGAATAGAATTCAGAGGAAGTCATCCACGATTGCATGGATACTGTGACAATGACTATGTCGAAGATCATGAGACCAAGAGATCGACACAAGGATATGCATTTTCCCTTGGTCAAGATGCCATATCATGGTTTTATCAAACAAACAGCCAACTATTTCTTTATCTTTGACTGAAGTAGAATCTAGGGCACTCACTACAAGTGCATGTGAAGCTATATGGCTCAGAAGACTATTGTTAGAAACAAATTACTTTGACGAGTCAAAGCCAACAACAATATACTGGTCAAAGGAACTAGGGATGGGCTAAGTGGGAGATGACACATGGCATCATTTCATGTGCCTAGGAGGGATGCTTTCCAATCTGAAAAATAAGGTGATCCCATTCTACTTCCTAGGGTCTTGTGGCTATTACCCATCCTAGTAATAATGACAAATAGATTCCTAAAGGATGTGAGGGAAAAGATGTATTATAAACAGTGCATCCCTTGAAATCGTTGATGGCCTTTGCGACGAAGAGTAAGATGTAGAACAAAGGAGAGAAATGCTCAATGTCAAAATTGAGAGTTGCATATTAAACCAATATTATGTGTGCATTTCACGATTTGTACGATACAATATGAGCTTGTAGCTTTCATTGCCACAAGAGAAGGAGAATCATTGGAGGCTTTCAACAACAACAAGAGAGAGGACGAGATGATTGCAACACAAGTGTGTATAGTTCAAGAGTGCTCCTACAATTATTTGTGTGTGGTTATTCATACACTTCATGTGTTTATATAGAGGGAGTCCATATGCTTTTGCATCGCTTAGGCCATAAGATTTTTACCAAATCCACCCTCTAGCCTAAGATGCATACTTGAAAGTGGGTACACCAAGTGCCCAAAATCTATCCAAGGCTAGGGCATTTAGAAAGATTTAGCCATCTCATAAGGGCGACCCTTTGCCTAGCACTTTCCACTTGCCCAATTTCTATATAATATAGTCATGCATGTAATATCCCTCTTTGGCATTAATGGTCATACATACAATAATAATCCATGCACTAGGGACCATTTGCCCAGTAGCAATCCAACCAACATAAAAGTTGAGGGTACTTGATGAACAAAAATTTGATAGCATCCTTTCCACCTTAGAACAAGGTTCTTATCTAGCCTTTTAGAAATCGGGGTATCGAATTTCAAGACCAAGTCCCTTTCTTTTTTCTCTTCTTTCTTCCCACTCCATTGCTGTAGCCAAGATTACCTTCGTTGATGATGAGCCTTCAAATTTTTGAGTGCCTGTTTTTAATCTTCGTGCATCTTCTCTAGATGTTGTTGTACCCTTTCCTTACAACTTGTTTCTTCATCTCTCCCCTTGACATCACTTGTTCTCAAAGTCCGTACTTCCAATTCAATAGGCCAAAGGACATCAATTTCATACACCAACTGGAATGGTAAAGGACCTCTATGTTAATAGGTAAACGACCTCTATTTCATACACCAACTAGAAAATGGAGGTGACTTGTGAAGACTTTGAAGGATGTGTTCAATAAGCTTATAAAGGAATTCATAGTTCCTTACCCCACTTCCTCTTCTGAGATGAAACCATCTTCCCAAATGCCCTGCATAACATCCCATTAACACTTTCTACCAATCCATTACACGGTGGGGATAATAAAACCTGGACTGTGTTAAGTTGATTTTGAGCTTGGTTTTCGAGCTTCCATCCTTCACTATCAAGCTCGTTCGTTGGCTGGTGGGTACCTCCAAAGGCACTCCAAATCTTGCATAAATGGTTCTAAAAAATGCCACCATAAATCCCTTATAGTTTGATGTTGCCTTCAATTCTTCCCATCAAGCGACATAGTTAGTAGCTAACAAGATGTATGTTTACCCACTAGAACTCTTAGGTAAATGCCCCACAAAATCAATTCCTCAATGCTTGAAGGCCTTGCAAAAGATTAAACCTTTTAAAGTGTTGACATTTTATGCATGTTTTACACTACTCACACACATTTTTATGAAATTCGGGTCACTAATACTGTGCTTGACAAATTTTTCTTGTAGTAAGGTCCCTAGAACATGACCCATACACTCATGACATGACTTCAAAATCCATGTTACCTCTTCGTGCTAGACTATTGTCTCACAATACAACACCAATATACAATACACCATCAATACCCACCCTATAGAGCCACTCCCCAACCAAAGTGAATGGTTTGACATTCCAGGCGAGCTTTTGTCTGCCATTTGTCTTCATGTCCAACATCTTCAAAGTAATGCCATTTGGACTAAAGAACGGGCCACCAACATTCCACAGGTATATGCATATGAGCATAGTCTTTGAACCTTATTGTCAAAGGTTCATTATAGTTTTTTTTGGTTGATGTTTTTTGCACATTCTTCTCTCGAGAGGGCCATGCCAATAAGCTAGTGTTAACCCTTGAGCGGGTAATGGGAGTTTGAATCCTGAAAAATGCCACATTGGAGTAGAGAAAAATCTTGCATAGCCATTGCATACTGGATACATGTTGTGACTAGATACTTGGTCCAATATTTCATCCTAAAAGGGAAGAGAAAAGGGATCTTTCTTGGTACAATTATTAAGAGCCTTGAAGTCATCCTCCACTTGTTTCCCTTTTTGAGACTGATCATGAGTAGGGAAACCCATTTTAAATTCTCTACTGGAAATATGAACCCAAGAGGTAGCAAATTTGGTAACTCCTTCTCTAAGACATTTGCACTAACCTTTCACAACTCCTCAATTTTTGTGCCACTCTGGCTTGCTCCGTAGTTCCAAATCTATCTTATGTTTCACAACTATCATTGCTCTCATGTCTCCATATCTTGGGAATATGTTTAGTATATCCATGATTTTTTCCTTGTCACCTTCTGTGAAGATTGGTCCAAGCATATGGGTATTCCTTCTCATTCTCTCTTGCATTTTTTCATCTAGTATTGCAACCTATTTGGCTATGTCATTTGAAGGTCCAACCTTCATCTTCTTCCTCCTCAAATTCATAATTTGTAGTTATATTACTATCGGTGGATCTAGTCAAAGAAGGCTATTCATCGCTACTAGCTTTTTCTTTCTTTGAGACTCTTTGGCTTTGGCTAGAAATGTTATAGTGAATCCATCTTCCTTGATCTTCTAATGTGAGGTTTCCAATCTTGCAATCTTGAGCAACACCTACCCTTTGAATTGATGGTCCACCAAAAATAATAGGATATCCACTTTGGTCTACCTTTGTAGGAATAACTTGAAAAGTAGAAGCAACAATGACATCATAAACATTTACCTCTCTGGATCTATGATTCTCCTCAATGCCTTGACATGAGCATTGTTAGCCAATTTTATCAAATGGAGACGACACCACATAGTTGCCCAAGCCCATTGCTCGTACCACATGCTCTTTGATGACATCTACTAAACCACCTCCATCAATATAGGCATCAATGTATGCCTTCAACAAATAGTCTAGAAACGTAAGTGCATGTGAACCACACATGATCAAGCTCATGACTTCTAGTGTAGCTGCATATCTTTACCCAATGTCTCCACCAAAAAGTATGTGTGGGAAAGTTGTACTATGAAGCATGCATCACTTGAAAGTGAAGCATGGGCCTTGAGACCAAGAGCAAGATGAAGAATAAGGAGAGAAACACTTAACGTCAAAAATTGAGAGTAGCAAAACACCACTTACATATCAACTAATATGTATGTGCACTTTCTTAACGTAAAAAATTGAGAGTAGCAAAACACCACTTACATATCAATTAATATGTGTGTGCTCTTCCATGATCAATCACTATGATTTGAGCTCGTAGCTTTCGGGTTCAAGTGGCATTTCACCTTCTTTCTTGTGGTTAGTGAAATATATGGTACTCTTTGATCCCGAAATATAATGTCCACCTTGTCCGTGTTGCTTGCCCCCCCACACCTCTCTCCAATCCCTCACCTCCTTTCCTTCTTAGCCCATTCCTTTCAGCTCGCCCATCCCTCTTACCACTTATCAATGCATTAGCCACTAGTGTACCAACTCAACAAAGGTCACATTATGCGTTCTTGATTTGCATTAGCCGCCATTTGCTCAACAAAGTTTGTGTAGCACCTTACAAAGTTTGTGCCGCTAGGAGGTTTTATGCCACAAAATCTAAGGCTAGCTCACACAGATTGACCACGTTCAATTCAATTTAATTTAGTTCAAGGTCAACCAATATTGTTCAATTCGAGCTCAACCAGAAGTATCCACTTGTATCACCCCCATCTTGACAAGGGAAAAACCCTTTGCACAACTTGGGGGTTACTTCTAGTAGTGAGGTACATAGTGTATGTTGGCCAAGGTCATGGAGTTCCCAAATTTGTTATCTCAACCATGACTAGTAGGATTTCTTATTCAACTAGTGGAGCTACTCAGATTCCCAATTCCCTATGCAAAGATGTATCATAAGGAAGGGATTGTTGCAGACCCACAAGAGAAAATGTATTACTTGCAATAGGAAATACAAGAGCTCAAGCTCCAACTTGTAGCTCTTGGAAGGAAGTTACACAACATGGAAAGTAGTGGAAAACAATAATTTATGCCAGAAGTATTATAGAAGCACAACATATCTCCACCAACACCACAATTTGTCTCTAAAATAAAGGAAATGATCACTAATTCAATAGGTTCTATCAAAGAAGATATAATTGTGGATGCTAGGAAAAAAGTAAATAAAGCTAATCCTTATATGGAGATAAAAGAATAGGAATCTAGAGTGAACAATAGAATGATCTTGCCCATTCGGAGTTTAAAATATGGCTACCTTCACGATGAAAAGGAGAAAGAAATAGATGACATAATCATGCAATATAATAGGTAGTCTTTGGCTGGAATCATGTGATTATTTCATGATTGGCTTTTGAGTTACCTTGAGTGCATGGAGTACACATGGAATTTCATGGCAAGGTGACACCACAACAGGTCATCCCTTCTACAAAGTTGATGGGCAGTGATAATTTTTGTCCTTTTGTCCATGGCCTGAGCCTATGTAGTCTTGAGAATTGGTTGAAGTCTAGTCTATTTAGTTGTAAAGTAGCTACTCAAAAGATTCACAGGAGTCCATAGATGAGTCCTGTGTCTCTTTGTAACCTGTGACAAGGCTACTAAGCATGAGCAAAGATCCATGCCATGTGATAGTTTCTAAGCAATATAGTGTCATTTTGGATACTTCGTAGTGTCGGTTCTACATTTCTATTTCATGAGACCGTTCAGGATACAACAATTCATTTTATATGTGTGAAATATCTATCACTCTCCTTGAGAGCCTATATTTCCAAGGGAAAGACTTGCTTCCACGACTTGATTTTCAGGGGGTGTATTCCTGAGTCGGTGGAAGTCTTGCCACTTTTGCAAGAACGTATAAATCGAATCTTTATTACACTCCTTTTCTTCCCCATTGAAAATTGGCAGTTTTAAGTCCTTAAGAATGTTCGATGTTTCTCTCAGTCAAGAGGTAGCCCTCTCAACTTGATTAGGAGGAATCGGTGACTTTTCAATAATAGATACCGATTGAGAATCGGCTATCTTAGTTATAGCTTCAGCTAGGGTTTTTAATGTTTCACTAATAACTCCTAACCATGTTTCTATATTTTGCGTTCGAGTTTCAAGTTTAGTGAATTCTGTATACGGAATTCCATAATCACCGTAATCAAGATCCTCCATTTCCACATTATCCTCTTGATTTTCAGTTTGCACCTCCTCATGTGTTTCCTCTCCAATTATTGCTTTTTCCTTTCTAGCCCTTTCCTCGGCCTCTCTACTCTTACCATTCCTTTTTGGAGTGGTCATTATAGAGATGTATAGTTTCCAAAAATTATAAAGTAAAGCACTTTATAACAGATAGAAAAATGTAATGCCCACGATATGGTTCTATGTACTACAGAGGCTTCCTAATGAAGCTTCCATGCCTCCTGGAGACATGGGGTGGCCTCTTATTGGAGAGATGTTGGACTTCATGAGAATATACAAAAATGATCCAGAGGCCTTCATAGAGAAACGAATCAGAAAGCATGGCCGTTCAACTAGAATGTTCGAGAGCCACTTGTTTGGCAGACCGCATATCATATCTTTCTCGCTAGAGATGAACAAGTTCGTGCTTGGACCCCGACACCGATGTATTTTCGCAAGGCTCGCCTTCACCAACTCTCATCATGCAATCATTTGTGACATATGCACAAGGGCAGCTACATAAAAACTTGAGGCGACGCTAATTTGAGGTTCTCACCCATCTTGTCGCCCTCAGGAAATGTCTTGAGTGGATGAGAGAATAGACAACAACAACTCTCAAACCCTGGGCAAAAGAAGGAACGGTGACACTTTGGCATGAGACTAAGCAAATGGCATTCAAGACAATTTGCGGTATGTTTTTGAGTATCGAACCAGTTCCTGTGATAGAGCAAATGGAGAAGGATATGGACGGGCTGATGAAGGGAATTTAAGCATATCCAATGAATCTTTTGGGCTTCAGCCACACCACAAATCAAGACAGTGTAAGAGGAGATTGACTACTGTGGTGCTTGAGTAAACTCAGTGCCACCCAAGTACTTAGCCCCTGCTAGGCACACTTTGTATTCTGCATGTGAATCCCTATGCCACATCATCAAGGGCCATTTCTTGATCAAAACTTCAACAAGCCATAACTTGGAATCCAGAAAGAATTTGCACTCGCTCCAAAAAGGAAAAGTGCTCTCTCTTTTAGCTCTACATGCTTATCATGTCAGAATCATTGTATGCAATAAGGCACTGCCATTGAAGCAAAGTAAGACCTTTGCAATGAATGCAAGTAGGCACTGCCATTGAAGCTCATGGTAAGAACTTTGCAATGAATGGTAAAGCAAAGTATGAATGCAAAAATCATGCCAAATGCACAAGTGCCTGAGATGACCATATCACAGAACATGGCATCCACACATAAAGCATTAAGGCACATGGAAGAACAAAGCATCATGCATCAAGCAAATAGAAGCAACAACCTTTCCACCTTTAGCCTATATTATTGTAATCAAACCTGACCACCTACAAGTAGCCATGCAAGCACTCAGGGGAGGTATTGACATGCAAAAACCACACTTGACCACCTTAAGTAACAAGGTATACACTAAGGGGAGGTGATGGATTTGTAACTCACATCTGACCACCTTG
Organism: Dipteris shenzhenensis; assembly: GCF_047967505.1. Taxonomy (NCBI): domain Eukaryota; kingdom Viridiplantae; phylum Streptophyta; class Polypodiopsida; order Gleicheniales; family Dipteridaceae; genus Dipteris; species Dipteris shenzhenensis. The sequence goes on along the minus strand of NC_141602.1, from coordinate 57,719,590 downwards.
TAGTAGCCAATGTATCATGGCACCAAGGGGAGGTGTTGAAGAATATGGTGCCATGAGCACATGAATTAGAGACTAAGGTATGGTGCAAGAATATATTAAAGTAGCCACCTTGGGATGTGGACTACATGATGTGAAGATGTGGAGCAAGGAAATCCACTAGGAGAGATGTGGATCAGAGGAGCCCACAAGTGTTGACTATTCCAAAGGCTCTCTCTATATAAGAAGCCTATCATGTATTGTTGATATGTATATACACTCAAGATTCTCTTTATAAGTTCAAGCTAATCTATCTTGGAACCTAATTGACTTGAGTTGCATGTCATGAGCACTCTCTCCATCATGTTTACACATAGGTTCCATTCACCTTAGAGCGCTCCATCATGTACAATATCACTCTTTTGCACTAGTGGCAATGATACTCAGGACCATGTGCCAAAAAGTTTCACACACACTATGCTAAATCCATCCTAGTCCCAGGACCATGTGCCCAAAAGTTTCACACATGCTATGCCAAATCCATCCTAGTCCATCCATGCACTATGGCACTAAATAGGCTATGGCTATTAAGAAATCTATGTACAGAACTCCCATAGCCTCCACATTAGATGATTCTCTACAATACACTTCTCCTCAATTGACTAAGACTATGGATTTTGGAAGAGTTACCTCCCCAAATGAGTGGGAAAAGATATGGGTGAAGATTTTGGCAAAGTTTGAATCCAAACTAAGTCCAAACATGATGAACTTTGGAGAGGTGTTGAGCCTCATCCCTCATGACATGTGGCGATGAAGGACTAATTTTTTGACCTACATTGTTGTGATTTTGTGTGAGTGGCATATAAAATGGTGTGCCCCTTTCCCCTCTTTCCCCCTTCACCCCCCATGTGGCTTTTGGATGCTATGGGATGTGCATGGCTATGCGATAGTGTGTGGGACCCTTCTACTCAGTGCATTGTGTGTACATAGACATGTGGATTTTTGGGGTCCTAACATTGTATTAGAGCCACTCGCATCTTCCCACAACCAATATCTAATGGGAACTTGATTGTGTGGACTGTGCAATCATCAATCTATGTGTCATGCAATGTGATTCATGATGGTGCTCATTCGATGTGGCTCCTCATGGGTGCAATGTGTCTCTTTGTGATATAGCTTCACTCATGCAAATTATGGAAGTGGCTGTCCATGTGATGATTTGTGGCAAGATTAAACTTACCTTGTGATTTGTGTAGCTATGAGTGAGTGGTTTTGTGTGCTATGATGACAACAATTGTGCTCTCATTGTTGATGTTGAGTTACCACTGCTTGAAGGAATTTGGATCATGTGGTAGCATGCTTCTAGCTAGATGTATTGGTCCCACAAAATCAATTCCCCATTTTTCAAATGGTTGTTGAGTAGTAATTGTTAATAGGGGGTTGAAATCCTTGTGCTAGGGTTTGATTGTTCTTTGGCATACATCACATGATTCTACATACTTGTAAGCATCTACCCAAAGGGTTGGCCACCAATATCCTATTACAAGGATTTTTATTCCCCTACAAGAGTCCTCTTGCTATGCCTTCATGAACTTCTCTTAAGATTGGCATGATTTCATGTAGCATAACACATCTTTTGAGAATCTAATCACTGTCCATCTTGTATAGCCAACCTGCAATTAGAAAGGTTTTAAGACCTCCTAAAGAAGACTTTATCCTAAGGCCTTTTAAAGATTATGGAGGAAGAAAGAAAGAGGGGGGCCTTTTTAAAAGAATTTCAATGAAGATTCCCACGATGACTTCAGAGTCACACAAGAAGTACGCAGACTCCTCAACAAAGTATTTTCTAAATAAAGGCAAAAAGCATAGTCAGATCTAGAGACTAAGATCAAGAAGAGATTTTTGAGCCATAAAGCTACCAAGTGATGAATTGGAAAGCGCTTAGGCACAAAGGCTATTCAAGCGATACAAATTGATGACCAATGTCTTACTATGTCTGATTTCCATCTAATCAAGAGTGAGCTAAGTGATTTCTTTTCCTTATTATTTCTCATACACTTATTATCATTCACCATCCTTTGATCAAACACCTAAAGTGCATATACATCTTTTATCCATTTATATTTTCTTACATTTAGTATCATTACTCGCCTTCATCTCGCTTTATTTATACTCATTGCATCATTGAGATCAACCATAACCACCCATGCTCCAAGAGCAATTAGATGCACTTCAGGCATAATTAGTACACAAGCATGAGCATAGGGAAAGATTGGAAAGGAAACTCAAGAATAAGAAGAGGAAAGGGCATTCATTTGGTGATGAGTCATATGACTCTGATTGTGACAATGATTGTATTCTAAAAATAGTAAAAGCCACAATTAAAGCACAAAAGAAAGGGAGTAAAATAAGCAGAAAAGCTTTCACATTTCAAAAATTTGATGGCAAAAAAGATGCATGTACTGTTTTGTCCTGGATTTGTAGTTAGGTGAGGGGAGAAATTCTCTAAAAAAGGCAAAATTAAAGGTGCTACAAATCATCTAGTTGAGAGTATTGAACTTTGGTAGAATGTCACTAAACATAGGAAAAGATAACCAGACACCTGGAAGTCTTTTCAAAGGCTTATTAAGAAAGATTTCCTTCCCGTGCATTTCAAGGCAAAATCTAGGCAACAATGGGACATTTTAAAAAAATTGACAAAGAAACGATTTGTACATACACTGATAGGTTTTGGCAAACCTTGCTTCAATGACAGTCCTTAGAAAAGTGAGTGAGCAAGATCAACAAAGAAAATATGTAGCGGGTTTCAAATCCAAATTGACAGCAGCTAAGATGAATATGTTCCGCCCCCATTCACTAAACCCTACCATTTCACCTACCATGAGCTGTATGCACATGGAATTCAATGTCCCAATTCAAAGCCATCAGAATGGGAATTGTGATCAATCTCCACTTGAGAGTTTCAAAAGCGTGTTCACATTCTTTTATTGAGATGAAAGTCACCAGTAGCTTATAGAGAGGTCTTCCAATCATGGCACACCTAAGTATGAATCTTCTATAGTATTTAGCATGGCCCATGAATACTTGGACACCCTTAGCATTCTGTGGAGGGTAAAGCTCCGTGATGATCTTGATTTTGTCCATTTAGTAGCAATCTCATGTCAAGAGACTATGTGTCCCAAGACTACTCCATGTGTGATCATTTGAGAGGGTTTAAGGATATTCCATACTCCTTGGATTTCTTTAGTACATTTTCAAGGCATTTCAAGTGATCCTTTTGCCTAAGTGTATGCACAAGTCATTAAGGAAGACTTGTAGAAACTTGTTGAGAAATTCCTTGAAGGCAGTGTACATGACCCTTTGAAAAGTGGGGCATTGAATAAGCCAAATGGCATGATTTTGTATGTAAAAATTCCCCATTCTATGGAAAGGTTGAATTCGTATAATCTTGAGGTGCAATTTGTACTGCTAAACCCATCCAAGAATCTGTATGCTTATGACCCCGGTACCCATTGCAAATTTGTCTTTGTCAATGGTAGGGGGTAGTCATCTTTGATTGTGGCTGCATTAAAGTTTTTGAGATTCACAAATATTCTCAACTTCTTTTTTTTCTTTGGGATAATCACAATTTGTGATACCCAGACGGTGTGCTTGATTCATAAATGAAACCAACATCCAATAATTTTGCTAGTTCTTCACAGACATGGGTGCCATACTTTGGATTTGTCCTATAGGGTCTACATACCTTAGGCTTGGATCCTTTCCTAATTGGTATACAACTTCAGAGGAGATCCCTTTCATATCCTTATAGGATCAAGCCATGCAATCCCTATATTCCATAAACAATGCTTTTAGTTCTTTTTCTTCCACTTTAGTGAGTTGCTCACCGATGTACACAGGCTTTTCCTCTTCTCCTTCTAAGGCAAGATCCAATTTTCTAGTCTTGGCTGGTCTCTCATAAACTAGGGTTTCCCCTTATCCTTTTGTTTCCTTGATCTCTAATTTCTTGATTGGTCTAGGCATGGCTATTGTTGCATTTCCCCTTGTATAATTTTTGAAATAGTCATTCCTTAAGGCTTTGATAGCATTGTGAGGTGCTACCATGACTATTCATGCTACTGCTTGGTGTGGAGGAGTCTTGATCTATTAAATCAATACTAAGGTTGCTTTTCTTTTTTGTGTGTACTATCCAGCTCAGTCTTCATCCACACATTAGGTTTGAACTTACGAAACTTCTTGCTTTAGGAGACTGGCACTGGATTCTCAATGGGCATTTTGTTTTCATATAGTGGTGCCATGCATACACCCTCAAGGCTCTTTGCATCCCATTGTATTTTTGGTGATTCTTGCAATTGGGTGGGCTTGGTTAAGTATAAATCCACCACTCTAGCTTGCATCCTCTCAAACTCATTGAAGTGCTCCACCTTTAATAATATCCTTCTGGCATTGCACACCCTATTTCTTCTTCCTTGACCGTCTTTTGTTTGTTTTTGCTGGAGGTTTTAACTTGGGATATTCTATTGCCATTAATGTGTGAAGGATCACCAAGTCATTATCAAAGATTTGACCTTCTAATGTGGCGTTCTCCACTTCTGTTTCTAGATCCCAATCAAAATCTTCACTATAGCCTTCAATGATGGCCTCTTCAAGATCACTATCCCAATCTATGCCCGCCATGAAGATAGGTACATCCATCACCTCTAATTCTTCATCCAAAATTGGTGGTTCTAGTTGCATCATTTGTGCATCCACATCTGGCAACATTGGATGTGTTGTTTTGCAGTTGTTGATTATGGCCAATGCTTGTATCCAATTGTTGATGTCAATTTGGCTATCACCTTCTGTGGGTTTGAGTCTAAGTGATGCATGACTAGTGGCTGTGGTGGAAGAAGTGTCATCAATATTCCTGGGTATAGTGGGCTTGATTTTCCCAGTTCCCAGGTTGATTTTCACAACAATATCTCGATTCTATATTGTGATCCTATACGTACCCCAATCATGGAGTACTGATGTCTCCCGAAGCCATGGTCTTCCTAATAATATCTGGTATGCACTTGATCCTTGGAGATGATCCACCAGTATGGTGAACTTGACTCCCTCAAATTTTTTTTCCACATTGTCAACAATTCCCAATGGCTTCATTTTAGTGTAGTCGGCAAGGTGTATGTTGAATGTGGCATTCCTCATTGGTGGGAGGCCCCATTCTTCATAGAAATCCCTTGCAGGAATGCCGACTCCTGTGACTTTGTCCACTATTGCAAGCTATTCGCCAAACGCTTTATGCTCTAGGGGAATGGTTACATTTTTTATGTCATGCTAAGCACCAAATTTCATTGATATAGCCTTTTCTTCCTCTTCAGGTGGTGGGAAACACTGTACTGATTCTATCCAACCCTTGAAATTTTCCCACATGGTTAGACAATTTCTCAATGAGGTTCCAATTGGCATCGTGATGGGACAACTGATTAAAATGGCTAGGGTGGCTCCATCGAGTTGGTAATGAGTTGCATGTAGTTTCATTACTCAGGTTGGTGGTGGCTAGAGGAGTGCTTTCGATTGCTCCCTTGGCTCTTATAGCCTTGGTGACTAGTGTGTGGTAGATAGTGCACTCATTAGAGGAGTGCTTCCTATTGCTCCCTTGGCTCTTGTCGCTATTTGGAATAGAGACATGGGTCGCTTTACCATGCCACCCTTGAAAACTTTATTTAATTGTGTGGGCGTCAAATCAAGAATGGAAGCTCACAATGCTTGGTGCCCAACGAGGCTTGGGCTCACACATGGATAGGCCCTGTATGAAGTAAGACATATCATTATGATCCAATTAAAAGCATATTTTTGGTATGTATAAAGTGACATACGGATATACAAAGTGCCTAATTCCACAAATCTCTTCACAAATTCATGATGCCCGAAAGTTGATAACGATGCTAGGTTACAAAAACATATGCCCACGTGCATAAAATTGAAATGAGCATCACGTTCCCCCTAAATTTGATTGTTTGTTGATGTCACAAATGCTATGTAGTCTCCCATCATTCTTGCAATGTCGTTCTCCTTAACATCACTAATAACTATGAGGTCATTTGTTGTTTCCTTAGGTGCCCAACCACCATTGGTTCCATCCTTGTTGTGCAATGGCACCTCAATCGAAGTAGTTATTATAGCTATAATAGATATGCCAATTGTGCAATCAGCCCTCACATTTAGTGGTGATCCAATGTGGCTGAGCAATAGTCATGACTTGCATGCATGTACACAATCACCAAAACTAGCAATCGAATAGGGAGTGATATTAAATGTAGCTTCATCTTCCACGTGCACAAGAACCTATAATATTCCACCTTGCTCCATAGTATTTGCTACATTTCTAGCCTCCTAACAAAAAATATAGGACTATCCACCTTCAACTCATGGACTTCAGCATTATAAACATGTACATGTGGATTAAGAGAATAGGATGGATCAAGAGTAGTGGAGGGTTTAGGCAAGAACTCAAAATAGTGAGGCAACAATAGACAACCCAAACGATTTATGCATGTGTCTTATTTAGCATCATCTTCAACCTTTGGCTTATTTAGCATTGTCTTGTGCCTTTGCCTTTTGCTTTAATTCTTCACCTCTTCCCCTCTCACCTCAACTAATGGTAATGGGATTTTCCATATTTTTTGTTGGTAGCTTTTGGAAAGATGTAAAAGAATGGGCTCTTATGAAGCACATGAAAATGGAAATATGACAATTATAGAGTAGGATAAAGAGCAATTGGTTCACACTATGTTGTATTTCAATTGGTTCACACTATGTTGTATTTCAATATATGGTATGACGCATCCTAAGCACTGGTGATAGCTCCTTGATTTTTTAATGTTGAAATTGGTGCTTGGAATAGGTCATCACTCAAACCATGTGGAGAAGTATTTGAGTCAATCAAGCTCCCTTTCTATCTTCAGCAACTTTTTTCGTCCCTTAAATTTGGAACCCTATTCTCATATCATTTTGTTGAAGTGATCATTTACCCCATGGTATGAAGCTTTTAAAGAAGTTTTGAGGGGATGTCGCCACCTACAAGGCTTTAATATAGTATCATTCTATTGGCATGTTGAGAATATTGCTTTTGATATCCTTTCCTCTCAAACATATTACTTTAATTGACAGCAAATAAATTAGAGAAAATTAATATTATATAGTCAAATTAGTTTATAAACTTTAAATTCAAACATGCTTGTAGTAGCAAAGCTGTTTCCAATTGAGATTTGTAACTAAAACATGAGGTAAATTCATTCCTAGGAGGAAGATGATGTTGAAAGAACACCTTTCATAATTATTGATCGTACATTGTGAATTTAAATATATTATGTAAGCCTAGTTTTGCAAAGCACCTTCTTCATATGTTTTGTACTTTGAAGAGAATATCAAAATTATCTTAAGAGAATGGCTTTGTTAAGAAACATCTTTGATATTTGAATCACCAACCATGATTTATTAATACAATGATATTACATGCCTATTACATGTTAAAGCTCATACTCACAAAACAACTCCTCTCTTGCATGGATATCTCTAATGGATTGTACAATAATATACCCAAACATATCAGTGCTCAAAACATGTCGTTTGTCTTTTATCAAAAGTGGTAAACCAAGGACATAGACATACATAACATTTGTCCTATCCTTACTTAATAGAGCTATTGATGTATTCAGCCAGGTTCCCATACAACATATCTCCCATGATGTATTGCATATCCTATAACTATTGGATCTTTGAGGAGGCTATATGTCCTCAACCTTGGAAAGTAAGAGCAAATAGTAATCCAAGTATCATAACCATACTTTGGGCCAATTATACCAATAATTCATTGTTTGCTTCTATGTTTGTATGTTCAAAGAAGCCATATTAATTTGATCTTGAAATTCTAAATCTCTTCATTTCAAATTGAACACCTTTGAAGTCAAATGCAAAATCGATTGGTATTGAGAGCTTATGCTCCACAAGCCATTCATCGTCACAAGATCAAATTCAAGAATCAAACTATTCCTTACTTCTTTTGGCCAGCCATCAAACCCTGCTCATAAAGAGTTATATAAGGTTTAGAGTTAATATTTTCCAGTTATATATGGACTATCCTTGGGCAGACAAACAAGCTAGCATAATACTCAAAGAATGGCCACCTTACAAGCTTTTGCCCTTGACATTTTTTGGATTTTTCCTTATCTAGCTCACAAGCATCTCTACTTTCATTTTTGTGGTGGGAAATCCTGAAATTGCTTGAAGTAGATGAGCTAAATACTAGATTTAGAGGATAGATTCTCCACTCACTATTTGATGTAATTAGTAGGAAACTCCTCCCACTGCAAAATCTTTGAAATACCTATACTAATGATGATTCTCATATGTATCGATTCATTGCCATGATGATTATGCTGATAATGTTCCTTATGCCTCACACTTTTATCAACCAAATGAGATAAGGTAGAAGATGATATTGTTGGTCTCATTTGTCATAATCAAGATATTTGCAAATTTTTACAAGAGCGATACACCCCATACACAGACTCCCATCAATAAGCAATGTGTTAGTAGGTGTGAACTCCTTATCATTTGCCCAAATAGCAAGCAAAGGCTTAAACATGCACTCACACCTGTCTTGTCTGGTCTATATAATTTATTAAGTAAGGTGTGGAGCATTGCTCTTGGACCTTAGTTTTGTAGGATGGATATTCTTTTTGTGCAAATTACTCAACAATTCTTCTCATCTTACACACATTCTTACATAATGTGCTTGACCAAATGCCCACATGAACATGCTCAAATAATGTATCCTAGAATCAAACGCATCCATTACACAGAACGACCATTTTGTCCTTCCAACTTGTATACTCCAATGACTGCTAAAAGCTCTATTAATCAAGGAGTGAAGTTCCATTCAATTGAAGCATAAGTACTATGTTGTCACCATTGGAGAACCATGCAAGCATTCTACTGACTTGCTAGGTTTCCTCTGTGCGGTATTTCTAGATGCAATGGATTTCTTTTGTGTCATGGCATGAAAAAGTTCCATTAATTGGTGAACAGTACATATAGTCTAGGCTTAGATTTACAAACATGAGCTTAAATCTAGTCTATATCAACCACATTCACTTGCACAGTATAAGAACTTAATTTGAGCATAGATTACAAATATGAACTTAAATTTGGCTTGCTCTTTTTGTTATAAATTTTTTGTTAAAACCCGAGGGTTTTGGAACTACAATGCCACACACACATTTGGAAATAATTTATAAACTTATGATTTGGCAAGTTACTCTTATGAGAATAAGTTGTTGTTGAGATATCGAGCTCCACTCGTGATATGCCAGGGTGACCGTTGTGCATTTATGTCACCGACTTGTTAGCTGCAGATTCGGTTGGTACACCGCCCATGAATAATAGCTGGATGACAGCTATCCTTACGTACTCTAGTTCGTGGCTCAGTTAGTATGCCACCTTAGTTAGCTGAGTTTGGTTTGAGACCCACATATAGGGTTCTTCTATTTCTTTGTACTAGAGTTCTTTTGGCTTACACAACTAAGAAGAGGAAAACTATTTTCAGCCTCCACCTTTGTGTGTATTCCCCCATTGTGTATGTGAGAAAGTAGCAAGTGAGACTCCTTCCTTTTCTCCCACTATCTTCACATGGTATCAGAGCTTGGTTTGTGGTAAGGAGCTCAAGAAAGCAAACCAAGTTCGCAGTGTCCTGGTAAGAGGACCAGTGTTGCTTTCTGTTTTTCGAGTTTGGGAGCAGATCTCTGCAGGTAGCACAGCCGAAAAGTGCAAGAGTGCATTGTCTCAGATTGAGATGCCCTTTGCGGTGTGGCGAGAGGGCAATATATGCTGCAGGAAATAAGGGCAAAGCCCTTGGTGTCTTTATTTTTCTGATTTGAGGCCATTTGGGGGCCCGTTTCGGAGGCGGAAGTTCTCTGCAAGCACTGAGAAAAAGGCTCTGTTTTTGCTGTGCGAGCACTGTTCTGCAGGTCGGTGAAAAGTTGCCGCAGAAATTGCATCGTATGCATGTGTGCAGAGATATTGGGAGTTACAGAATCATCCTTGTTGCCTGTTGATGCAAAATCGTCACTAGGAAGTGACTGTGTGGTCAAATACCACTTTCGTCAATTTTGCAAATTTGCCCTTGTGAGACAGAAGCTGTGTTTTTTGTAGTGATAGAATATTTTGCAGTGTTCTGTAATGGCGTCTAATTCTCTTTCACAGATTGTCACTGAAAAGCTTGACAAGAACAACTTCCAAGCATGGAAGTTTAGAATGACGAATTTCCTTATGGGAAAATGCTATTGGGAGCTCATTACAGGAAATGAAGAAGAACCAGTTCTTCCCAATGTTCCCAATCAACAGGAAATGCAAGCATTTAAAGGATGGCATGAGAGAGCCAGAAAAGTTATGTACTGGCTGTCTATTAGTATTTCAAATTCTAAGATTGTGCATATTCAGGATGCAAGTACGCCAAAGGAGGCATGGGATACTTTGGCAAAAATGTACAGCACAAACTCGGGAGGGTCACTCATCATATGTAACCCTATCACGTGAGTTCAACAGAAGGATATTCTTTATTTCTAAAATTTACAGAAATAAATATACATAAGGGACTATTTAAAATAGTTTTAAGAAAAATTTACAGATTTGTATAGAAAAGGGGTACATTTTATTAATGAAAAATTTACAAATAAGGGATTTTAGAAATAGGCCTTGAACGCATGTGGTATAGAGGGTTTATACATAGTGACCCCCCCGAGAGCACAAATACGCAAGCCAGGAAAATGCAGCTCAAGCAGGAGTTGCACAATGTGCAGAGAGAAAATATGCGCATCAATGACTACCACATGAACGTGAAGAAAATTGCAGATGCACTTGCTTCCATTGGGTCGCCACTGGAAGATGATGATTTAGTTTCTGTGACCTTGAATGGTCTAGGAAAGGATTATGCATAGTTCCGGACATCCACTGCCATCCGTGAAAAATTTCCTGATTTTGAGGAGTTGTTTGCTCTTCTAATTTTTGAAGAGCAGAGAAATGGTGGTGCATCTTCTTCAGGAGGAACTTCAAAAGAAACTGTCTTCTACTCAAATGCTGGAAGAGGTAGAGGCAGAGGTAGAGAAGGCCGATCTGGAGGCCGTGGTAGAAATCAAAATAGAAAGCAAACTCAAGAAAACCAATCCTATGGAGGAGGACATGGTAACTCTAGAGGCAGGGGGAGCCAAAGAGGTCGTGGTGGATGGCAGAGAGGCCAAAATGCAAACAACAATGTTGAATGCTACTATTGTGGTAAAATGGGTCATATGGCTAAAGACTACTATAAAAAGCAGAATGACATTATGAATGGAAAATTGCAGCAAGGCAATTATACATCCTCTAGTAGACAAGGTGATGACAGAAATGAGCATTTATTTATGGTGCAGCACATGACCAATTCTGTGACAAGTGTAGAAGAAAGCAATGATGTGTGGTATGTTGACTCAGGTGCATCAAACCAGATGACAGGTCATGCAGAGTGGATGCCGGATGCAAGGAAAATGGAAAAACCAGGATTTGTGGAGACTGGTGATGATACTGCACATCCTATTGTGCAGATTGGTAAAATTCCTTTGTCTATGCAGGATGGGAAAAAGAAATACATGTCTGATGTATTTCATGTCCCGAATATCACCAAGAACCTGGAACCTGTTGGTCAAATGGTTGAGCAGGGCTTGCAGGTCAAATTTAATCCTCATGGATGCTTTGTTCAGGATATGAAAAATAACGGTCGCTTGATAGCAAAAGGAAAGAAGAAGGGCAAGATGTTTACGTTGGATGTGGACATGCCTAAATTGAGTGCAACAATGTTTGCACATGGGACCGGTGTAGTTGCAGATATTGATATCTGGCATAAACGCATTGGTCATGTTAATGTACAGCGACTTAAATCAATGCAAGCCCAAAATATTGTTGCAGGATTGCCTAAATTCAAGGTTGCAGAAATGCATAAGGTATGTGAAGCCTGTCAATTTGGAAAACAGGCAAGGAAACCATTTCCTAGACATGTTCAAGAGAGTAAGAAGCCATTGGAATTAATCCACTCTGATGTGTGGACTACTAAAGCTGCATCTATTGGAGACTGTCGTTATTTTTTCACTTTTATTGATGACTATAGCATAAAAGTTTGGGTGTATTTTATGAAAAAGTAAAGTGAAGTGTTTGGGCATTTCAAAGCTTTTAAAGCTATGGTTGAAAAAGAAACAGGTGTGCAAATAAAATGCCTAAGGTCAGATGGAGGGGGAGAGTACCTCTCAAATGAGTTTGCAAGGTTCCTGCAGGAGCATGGCATAAAGCAGGAATATTCATGCAGTCATACCCCACAGCAAAATGGACTTGCAGAAAGGAAAAACAGGCATATTGGAGAGGTATCTCGGGCCATGCTAAATGAAAAAGACCTACCAGATTATTATTGGGTTGAAGTAGTCGCTACAGCAGTTTACATAATGAACAAGACTCCCAGTGCAGCAATACATGGCATGATGCCAGAGGAGATGTAAAATGGTAGGAAACCAGATATTTCTCATTTGAAAATTTTTAGTTGCATTGCCTATGTTCATGTGCCAGATGAGTTGAGGTCCAAGTTGGATCCAAAAGCTGAGAAGTGCATCTTTATTGGTTATTGTTTGCAGCAGAAAGGGTATAGATGCTATAACCCCTCTACTCGTAAGTTTACAGTGAGCAGAGATGTTATTTTTGATGAGATGAGCAGTTGGGACAAACCAGTAAATGTGATTGATGATGTAGATGCACAAAATGGTAATGCTGCACAAAATTCACAGCAGCAATCACAGAATATATGTGGACCTGCAGTGTCCTCTAGCAGTGGTTCACATACTTCGCCATGGACAGGCAGATTGAGATCAGGAGAACCTCCTCAAAGCAATGCAGATAGTGGTATGCAGGTATCACAAAAAGGAAAAGAGAAGGTAGATCAGCCCATGTTTGATGTGAATGCAGGTCACTCTTATGTGGATGGTGAATCCAGTGGCTCAGAACAGGGCATTGATGATGAGTTGGGTATTCCTTCTGTTGTTACACCTGGAGTAAGGAAGACCAGGGATGTTTTGAGAGCACCTGGAAGTGAGCCTATTTTGCGTAGGTCTACTAGAGCTAGGTATCCTGTGGATAGGCTGAAATATGATGGATTTATAGCCATTCACTATGCCTATATGGTCAAAGTGATACAGGAATCAGAACCCACTTCTTTTGAGCAAGCCATGGGAAAAGCAAAATGGGAGAAAGCCATGGATGAAGAAATGGATGCCTTGGAAGCATATGCTACATGGGAATTGGTGCCTTTGCCTAAAGACAAGAATGCAATTGGCTGTAAGTGGGTTTATAAGGTGAAGCACAATGCAGATGGTTCTGTGAACAGATACAAGGCAAGATTAGTTGTCAAGGGGTATGCATAGACATATGGCATTGATTATGAAGAAACATTCAGTCCGGTTGCAAGGATGGCAACCGTAAGAGCAGTCATTGCTATGGCTGCATCAAATGGATGGTCTTTACATCAGATGGATGTAAAGAATGCCTTCTTGCATGTGGTGATTTGCAAGAAGAGGTCTTTATGGAGCAGCCACCAGGTTATGTTCATGCTGTTCATCTTGAGTTTGTTTGCAGGTTGAAGAAAGCCTTGTATGGCTTGAAGCAAGCACCTAGAGCATGGTCTGACAAGATAGGACAGTATCTTGTCACTATTGGCTTTCAGATTTTCAAGGCAGATTTCTCACTTTATGTGAGAAAAACAGAGAAAGGTATTATGATGCTTGTCATTTATGTTGATGATTTGATCATCACAGGTGATAGTGATGAAGATATCCTTCATGTGAAAATGCTATTGAAGTAGAAGTTTGAGATGAAGGATTTGGGAGAGCTGCGTTATTTCTTGGGCATTGAGGTGATTAGATCACCAAGTGGGATACGGCTCTTGCAGAGGCAGTATGGATTGGACATGCTGTCCAAATATGGGATGACAGGTTGTAAGCCTATTTCAGTTCCTTTGGAGCAGAATGTGAAGCTGAGCACAGATGCAGGTGAGCTTCTGGAAGACCCTACTATGTACAGACGCATAGTAGGAAGTTTGATTTATATGACTATTACCAGGCCAGATTTGAGCTATGCTATTGGATTGGTAAGTTAGTTTATGCAGGCTCCAAGGAAACCGCATTTGGATGCGGCTAGACGCATACTCAGGTATGTGAAGTCCACATTGCAGTATGGACTATTTTATGAGACTGGGGTTCAGATACAGTTGCATGGATACACTGATGCTGATTGGGCTGGTAGTATTTCTGATAGACGATCTACCAGTGGATATGTGTTCTCTTTTGGGAGTGCTGCAGTCACTTGGAGCAGCAAGAAACAGCCTCCTACAGTTGCCTTGTCAAGCACAGAGGCTGAGTACAGGGGTGCAGCAATGGCTGCATGTGAGGTAGCTTGGTTGCATAAGCTACTTTATGATATGCATCAGCCTACAAATGGGCCAATTGTCATTTATTGTGACAACATGAGCAGTATACACTTGGCAAATAACCCAATCTATCATGCTAGAACGAAGCACATTGAGGTGCATTATCACTATGTGCGGGAGAAGATTTTACTAGGTCTTATTGATCTAGTTTATGTCAGCACAGAGGATCAGGTAGCTGACATATTCACGAAGGCATTGGGCGCAAAGAAGCTGCGCAAGTTTAGAGACCTGCTTGGTGTGTAGGAATTGGGATGGAGCTCGAGGGGGAGTGTTGAGATATCGAGCTCCACTCATGATATGCGAGGGTGACCGTTGTGTATTTATGTCACCGACTTGTTAGCTGCAGATGCGGTTGGTACACCGCCCATGAATAATAGCTGGATGACAGCTTTCCTTATGTACTCTAGTTCGTGGCTCAATTAGTATGCCACCTTAGTTAGCTGAGTTTGGTTTGAGACCCACATATAGGGTTCTTCTATTTCTTTGTACTAGAGTTCTTTTGGCTTACACAACTAAGAAGAGGAAAGCTGTTTTCAGCCTCCACCTTTGTGTGTATTCCCCCATTGTGTATGTGAGAAAGTAGCAAGTGAGACTCCTTCCTTCTCTCCCACTATCTTCACAGTTGTATGGTTCAATTTTGTTATGTCTTACACTCTTGGATAGAAGCCAAAGAGGTCGTGGTGGATGGCAGAGAGGCCAAAATGCAAACAACAATGTTGAATGCTACTATTGTGGTAAAATGGGTCATATGGCTAAAGACTACTATAAAAAGCAGAATGACATTATGAATGGAAAATTGCAGCAAGGCAATTATGCATCCTCTAGTAGACAAGGTGATGACAGAAATGAGCATTTATTTATGGTGCAGCACATGACCAATTCTGTGACAAGTGTAGAAGAAAGCAATGATGTGTGGTATGTTGACTCAGGTGCATCAAACCAAATGACAGGTCATGCAGAGTGGATGCCGGATGCAAGGAAAATGGAAAAACCAGGATTTGTGGAGACTGGTGATGATACTGCACATCCTATTGTGCAGATTGGTAAAATTCCTTTGTCTATGCAGGATGGGAAAAAGAAATACATGTCTGATGTATTTCATGTCCCGAATATCACCAAGAACCTGGAACCTGTTGGTCAAATGGTTGAGCAGGGCTTGCAGGTCAAATTTAATCCTCATGGATGCTTTGTTCAGGATATGAAAAATAACGGTCGCTTGATAGCAAAAGGAAAGAAGAAGGGCAAGATGTTTACGTTGGATGTGGACATGCCTAAATTGAGTGCAACAATGTTTGCACATGGGACCGGTGTAGTTGCAGATATTGATATCTGGCATAAACGCATTGGTCATGTTAATGTACAGCGACTTAAATCAATGCAGGCCCAAAATATTGTTGCAGGATTGCCTAAATTCAAGGTTGCAGAAATGCATAAGGTATGTGAAGCCTGTCAATTTGGAAAACAGGCAAGGAAACCATTTCCTAGACATGTTCAAGAGAGTAAGAAGCCATTGGAATTAATCCACTCTGATGTGTGGACTACTAAAGCTGCATCTATTGGAGGCTATCGTTATTTTTTCACTTTTATTGATGACTACAGCATAAAAGTTTGGGTGTATTTTATGAAAAAGTAAAGTGAAGTGTTTGGGCATTTCAAAGCTTTTAAAGCTATGGTTGAAAAAGAAACAGGCGTGCAAATAAAATGCCTAAGGTCAGATGGAGGGGGAGAGTACCTCTCAAATGAGTTTGCAAGGTTCCTGCAGGAGCATGGCATAAAGCAGGAATATTCATGCAGTCATACCCCACAGCAAAATGGACTTGCAGAAAGGAAAAACAGGCATATTGGAGAGGTATCTCGGGCCATGCTAAATGAAAAAGACCTACCAGATTATTATTGGGTTGAAGTAGTCGCTACAGCAGTTTACATAATGAACAAGACTCCCATTGCAACAATACATGGCATGATGCCAGAGGAGATGTAAAATGGTAGGAAACCAGATATTTCTCATTTGAAAATTTTTGGTCGCATTGCCTATGTTCATGTGCCAGATGAGTTGAGGTCCAAGTTGGATCCAAAAGTTGAGAAGTGCATCTTTATTGGTTATTGTTTGCAGCAGAAAGGGTATAGATGCTATAACCCCTCTACTCGTAAGTTTACAGTGAGCAGAGATGTTATTTTTGATGAGATGAGCAGCTGGGACAAACTAGTAAATGTGATTGATGATGTAGATGCACAAAATGGTAATGCTGCACAGAATTCACAGCAGCAATCACAGAATATATGTGGACCTGCAGTGTCCTCTAGCAGTGGTTCACATACTTCGCCATGGACAGGCAGATTGAGATCAGGAGAACCTCCTCAAAGCAATGCAGATAGTGGTATGCAGGTATCACAAAAAGGAAAAGAGAAGGTAGATCAGCCCATGTTTGATGTGAATGCAGGTCACTCTTATGTGGATGGTGAATCCAGTGGCTCAGAACAGGGCATTGATGATGAGTTGGGTATTCCTTCTGTTGTTACACCTGGAGTAAGGAAGACCAGGGATGTTTTGAGAGCACCTGGAAGTGAGCCAATTTTGCGTAGGTCTACTAGAGCTAGGTATCCTGTGGATAGGCTGAAATATGATGGATTTATAGCCATTCACTATGCCTATATGGTCAAAGTGATACAGGAATCAGAACCCACTTCTTTTGAGCAAGCCATGGGAAAAGCAAAATGGGAGAAAGCCATGGATGAAGAAATGGATGCCTTGGAAGCATATGCTACATGGGAATTGGTGCCTTTGCCTAAAGACAAGAATGCAATTGGCTGTAAGTGGGTTTATAAGGTGAAGCACAATGCAGATGGTTCTGTGAACAGATACAAGGCAAGATTAGTTGTCAAGGGGTATGCATAGACATATGGCATTGATTATGAAGAAACATTCAGTCCGGTTGCAAGGATGGCAACCGTAAGAGCAGTCATTACTATGGCTGCATCAAATGGATGCTCTTTATATCAGATGGATGTAAAGAATGCCTTCTTGCATGGTGATTTGCAAGAAGAGGTCTTTATGGAGCAGCCACCAGGTTATGTTCATGCTGTTCATCTTGAGTTTGTTTGCAGGTTGAAGAAAGCCTTGTATGGCTTGAAGCAAGCACCTAGAGCATGGTCTGACAAGATAGGACAGTATCTTGTCACTATTGGCTTTCAGATTTCCAAGGCAGATTTCTCACTTTATGTGAGAAAAACAGAGAAAGGTATTATGATGCTTGTCATTTATGTTGATGATTTGATCATCACAGGTGATAGTGATGAAGATATCCTTCATGTGAAAATGCTATTGAAGTAGAAGTTTGAGATGAAGGATTTGGGAGAGCTGCGTTATTTCTTGGGCATTGAGGTGATTAGATCACCAAGTGGGATACGGCTCTTGCAGAGGCAGTATGGATTGGACATGCTGTCCAAACATGGGATGACAGGTTTTAAGCCTATTTCAGTTCCTTTGGAGCAGAATGTGAAGCTGAGCACAGATGCAGGTGAGCTTCTGGAAGACCCTACTATGTACAGACGCATAGTAGGAAGTTTGATTTATATGACTATTACCAGGCCAGATTTGAGCTATGCTATTGGATTGGTAAGTTAGTTTATGCAGGCTCCAAGGAAACCGCATTTGGATGCGGCTAGACGCATACTCAGGTATGTGAAGTCCACATTGCAGTATGGACTATTTTATGAGACTGGGGTTCAGATACAGTTGCATGGATACACTGATGCTGATTGGGCTGGTAGTATTTCTGATAGCCGATCTACCAGTGGATATGTGTTCTCTTTTGGGAGTGCTGCAGTCACTTGGAGCAGCAAGAAACAGCCTACAGTTGCCTTGTCAAGCACAGAGGCTGAGTACAGGGGTGCAGCAATGGCTGCATGTGAGGTAGCTTGGTTGCATAAGCTACTTTATGATATGCATCAGCCTACAAATGGGCCAATTGTCATTTATTGTGACAACATGAGCAGTATACACTTGGCAAATAACCCAATCTATCATGCTAGAACGAAGCACATTGAAGTGCATTATCACTATGTGCGGGAGAAGATTTTACTAGGTCTTATTGATCTAGTTTATGTCAGCACAGAGGATCAGGTAGCTGACATATTCACGAAGGCATTGGGCGCAAAGAAGCTGCGCAAGTTTAGAGACCTGCTTGGTGTGCAGGAATTGGGATGGAGCTCAAGGGGGAGTGTTGAGATATCGAGCTCCACTCGTGATATGCGAGGGTGACCGTTGTGTATTTATGTCACCGACTTGTTAGCTGCAGATGCGGTTGGTACACCGCCCATGAATAATAGCTGGATGACAGCTTTCCTTATGTACTCTAGTTCGTGGCTCAATTAGTATGCCACCTTAGTTAGCTGAGTTTGGTTTGAGACCCACATATAGGGTTCTTCTATTTCTTTGTACTAGAGTTCTTTTGGCTTACACAACTAAGAAGAGGAAAACTGTTTTCAGCCTCCACCTTTGTGTGTATTCCCCCATTGTGTATGTGAGAAAGTAGCACGTGAGACTCCTTCCTTCTCTCCCACTATCTTCACAGTTGTATGGTTCAATTTTGTTATGTCTTACACTCTTGGATAGAAGCCAAAGAGGTCGTGGTGGATGGCAGAGAGGCCAAAATGCAAACAACAATGTTGAATGCTACTATTGTGGTAAAATGGGTCATATGGCTAAAGACTACTATAAAAAGCAGAATGACATTATGAATGGAAAATTGCAGCAAGGCAATTATGCATCCTCTAGTAGACAAGGTGATGACAGAAATGAGCATTTATTTATGGTGCAGCACATGACCAATTCTGTGACAAGTGTAGAAGAAAGCAATGATGTGTGGTATGTTGACTCAGGTGCATCAAACCAAATGACAGGTCATGCAGAGTGGATGCCGGATGCAAGGAAAATGGAAAAACCAGGATTTGTGGAGACTGGTGATGATACTGCACATCCTATTGTGCAGATTGGTAAAATTCCTTTGTCTATGCAGGATGGGAAAAAGAAATACATGTCTGATGTATTTCATGTCCCGAATATCACCAAGAACCTGGAACCTGTTGGTCAAATGGTTGAGCAGGGCTTGCAGGTCAAATTTAATCCTCATGGATGCTTTGTTCAGGATATGAAAAATAACGGTCGCTTGATAGCAAAAGGAAAGAAGAAGGGCAAGATGTTTACGTTGGATGTGGACATGCCTAAATTGAGTGCAACAATGTTTGCACATGGGACCGGTGTAGTTGCAGATATTGATATTTGGCATAAACGCATTGGTCATGTTAATGTACAGCGACTTAAATCAATGCAGGCCCAAAATATTGTTGCAGGATTGCCTAAATTCAAGGTTGCAGAAATGCATAAGGTATGTGAAGCCTGTCAATTTGGAAAACAGGCAAGGAAACCATTTCCTAGACATGTTCAAGAGAGTAAGAAGCCATTGGAATTAATCCACTCTGATGTGTGGACTACTAAAGCTGCATCTATTGGAGGCTGTCGTTATTTTTTCACTTTTATTGATGACTACAGCATAAAAGTTTGGGTGTATTTTATGAAAAAGTAAAGTGAAGTGTTTGGGCATTTCAAAGCTTTTAAAGCTATGGTTGAAAAAGAAACAGGCGTGCAAATAAAATGCCTAACGTCAGATGGAGGGGGAGAGTACCTCTCAAATGAGTTTGCAAGGTTCCTGCAGGAGCATGGCATAAAGCAGGAATATTCATGCAGTCATACCCCACAGCAAAATGGACTTGCAAAAAGGAAAAACAGGCATATTGGAGAGGTATCTCGGGCCATGCTAAATGAAAAAGACCTACCAGATTATTATTGGGTTGAAGTAGTCGCTACAGCAGTTTACATAATGAACAAGACTCCCAGTGCAGCAATACATGGCATGATGCCAGAGGAGATGTAAACTGGTAGGAAACCAGATATTTCTCATTTGAAAATTTTTGGTTGCATTGCCTATGTTCATGTGCCAGATGAGTTGAGGTCCAAGTTGGATCCAAAAGCTGAGAAGTGCATCTTTATTGGTTATTGTTTGCAGCAGAAAGGGTATAGATGCTATAACCCCTCTACTCGTAAGTTTACAGTGAGCAGAGATGTTATTTTTGATGAGATGAGCAGCTGGGACAAACTAGTAAATGTGATTGATGATGTAGATGCACAAAATGGTAATGCTGCACAGAATTCACAGCAGCAATCACAGAATATATGTGGACCTACAGTGTCCTCTAGCAGTGGTTCACATACTTCGCCATGGACAGGCAGATTGAGATCAGGAGAACCTCCTCAAAGCAATGCAGATAGTGGTATGCAGGTATCACAAAAAGGAAAAGAGAAGGTAGATCAGCCCATGTTTGATGTGAATGCAGGTCACTCTTATGTAGATGGTGAATCCAGTGGCTCAGAACAGGGCATTGATGATGAGTTGGGTATTCCTTCTGTTGTTACACCTGGAGTAAGGAAGACCAGGGATGTTTTGAGAGCACCTGGAAGTGAGCCTATTTTGCGTAGGTCTACTAGAGCTAGGTATCCTGTGGATAGGCTGAAATATGATGGATTTATAGCCATTCACTATGCCTATATGGTCAAAGTGATACAGGAATCAGAACCCACTTCTTTTGAGCAAGCCATGGGAAAAGCAAAATGGGAGAAAGCCATGGATGAAGAAATGGATGCCTTGGAAGCATATGCTACATGGGAATTGGTGCCTTTGCCTAAAGACAAGAATGCAATTGGCTGTAAGTGGGTTTATAAGGTGAAGCACAATGCAGATGGTTCTGTGAACAGATACAAGGCAAGATTAGTTGTCAAGGGGTATGCATAGACATATGGCATTGATTATGAAGAAACATTCAGTCCGGTTGCAAGGATGGCAACCGTAAGAGCAGTCATTGCTATGGCTGCATCAAATGGATGGTCTTTACATCAGATGGATGTAAAGAATGCCTTCTTGCATGGTGATTTGCAAGAAGAGGTCTTTATGGAGCAGCCACCAGGTTATGTTCATGCTGTTCATCTTGAGTTTGTTTGCAGGTTGAAGAAAGCCTTGTATGGCTTGAAGCAAGCACCTAGAGCATGGTCTGACAAGATAGGACAGTATCTTGTCACTATTGGCTTTCAGATTTTCAAGGCAGATTTCTCACTTTATGTGAGAAAAACAGAGAAAGGTATTATGATGCTTGTCATTTATGTTGATGATTTGATCATCACAGGTGATAGTGATGAAGATATCCTTCATGTGAAAATGCTATTGAAGTAGAAGTTTGAGATGAAGGATTTGGGAGAGCTGCGTTATTTCTTGGGCATTGAGGTGATTAGATCACCAAGTGGGATACGGCTCTTGCAGAGGCAGTATGCAGAGGCAGTATGGATTGGACATGCTGTCCAAATATGGGATGACAGGTTGTAAGCCTATTTCAGTTCCTTTGGAGCAGAATGTGAAGCTGAGCATAGATGCAGGTGAGCTTCTGGAAGACCCTACTATGTACAGACGCATAGTAGGAAGTTTGATTTATATGACTATTACCAGGCCAGATTTGAGCTATGCTATTGGATTGGTAAGTTAGTTTATGCAGGCTCCAAGGAAACCGCATTTGGATGCGGCTAGACGCATACTCAGGTATGTGAAGTCCACATTGCAGTATGGACTATTTTATGAGACTGGGGTTCAGATACAGTTGCATGGATACACTGATGCTGATTGGGCTGGTAGTATTTCTGATAGACGATCTACCAGTGGATATGTGTTCTCTTTTGGGAGTGCTGCAGTCACTTGGAGCAGCAAGAAACAGCCTACAGTTGCCTTGTCAAGCACAGAGGCTGAGTACAGGGGTGCAGCAATGGCTGCATGTGAGGTAGCTTGGTTGCATAAGCTACTTTATGATATGCATCAGCCTACAAATGGGCCAATTGTCATTTATTGTGACAACATGAGCAGTATACACTTGGCAAATAACCCAATCTATCATGCTAGAACGAAGCACATTGAGGTGCATTATCACTATGTGCGGGAGAAGATTTTACTAGGTCTTATTGATCTAGTTTATGTCAGCACAGAGGATCAGGTAGCTGACATATTCACGAAGGCATTGGGCGCAAAGAAGCTGCGCAAGTTTAGAGACCTGCTTGGTGTGTAGGAATTGGGATGGAGCTCGAGGGGGAGTGTTGAGATATCGAGCTCCACTCGTGATATGCGAGGGTGACCGTTGTGTATTTATGTCACCGACTTGTTATAGCTGCAGATGCGGTTGGTACACCGCCCATGAATAATAGCTAAATGACAGCTTTCCTTATGTACTCTAGTTCGTGGCTCAATTAGTATGCCACCTTAGTTAGCTGAGTTTGGTTTGAGACCCACATATAGGGTTCTTCTATTTCTTTGTACTAGAGTTCTTTTGGCTTACACAACTAAGAAGAGGAAAACTGTTTTCAGCCTCCACCTTTGTGTGTATTCCCCCATTGTGTATGTGAGAAAGTAGCAAGTGAGACTCCTTCCTTCTCTTCCACTATCTTCACAGTTGTATGGTTCAATTTTGTTATGTCTTACACTCTTCGATAGAAGCTCGATATTGAGAGAGAGAGAGAGAGAGAGAGAGAGAGAGAGAGAGAGAGAGAGAGAGGAATACATACTTTGAAGTAAGAATATATGATGTAAAAGTCCAAGTTCTCTAAAATGCAAAATGTTCCCTTTAGAAGATGGATTTTAAAAAAGAATCCCCCAAAAATTAAGGTAGTTTTATTATCCTCTCTCTTTCTATCCCACATCACATGGTTGCAAAATCATAAAATGTTAAAGTAGGCTTCAAACCATGCCCCCCCTACAAGATCGCTTTTTTAACCCACCTCCCACAGCTTGTTCCCCCCCTATATATATATATATATATATATATATATATACACTTAACATGGTAGGTCACTTGTAGGTTTGACAAGCAATTAGCTATAAGGTCCAAGACAAAAATCAGTGATTAGAGAAGGAGGAATAAAAGATTGGATAAGGGAAAAAATAAAGCCAAAACAATACCTTCCTTACTTTGATTATTTGTTGCTTCCTTGTGCGTTAGAGCCAAGCCATACACATGTCTAAATTGCCCAAGGCTACATGGCATGAATAAAGGCCTTGATGGCCAATTGAAACAGTTAAAAATTTACGAACCAAGACTCCTACAAAACAAAGGGGTCGTGAGGGTTGCGATGAGCAATCACCCTTAAAACTAGCTTTTTGCTAGCTTGTCCTACCTTGGTGACTGTTGTGTGGTAGATTTAGAGGAGTACGTCCTATTACTCCCTTGGCTCTTACCGCCTTGGCAACTAGTGTGTGGTAGATAGTGAGGAGTGCCTCCTATTGTTCCCTTGGCTCTTGTTGCTATTGGAAATAGAGGACATAGGTCGGTTTACCATGCCACCCTCAAAACTTTATTTAAGTGTGTGGGCCTCAAATCAAGAATGGAAGCTCATAACCCTTGGTGTCCAGCGTGGCTTGGCCCTTAAACTTGACTTGGAAAAGTTACCATGCAATTGAATGCCTCTATTTATTGACTATCCATAAACAAAACCAAATGTAGGTGTCTCATTAATATTTGATAATGTGCATGTGCTAGAGAGAATTTGTTCATTCCTCATCAACTTCTCCATATATATGCAAAGGATGACCCACCATAAGTGTACTTATTTGTTTCTACTTTGGACTTACTTTACAATACTTAATGCTTTTGCTTTGGGCAACTTTGAGTCTCAATTACGTAAAGAGCTAGGCAAAATAGCTTGTTTTGACATGCGGTACTCAACTTATGCTATCATGTCCTCCCATAAAGACATTTTGATCCACTATAGAGTATTTGAGAAGGGAACTCTTTGAACGTCATAAGAAGATGTCATCAAAAGGGGGCTTTTGTTTATAGTGATGTCATTAATGACAAGGTAGGAGGGGGTGGAGATAAAAGTTGCTATGGTATGCTTTTGGCCTTGTACTAGCTAGGTGGAATTTAGGTGGGGTGGTGGGAAGCTGAAATAATAAATTCTTAAAGGGTATTATTTGCAACGTGATGGGAGATCAAGGCAAATGTGCGAATTTTGTTCAATGGTTGCTATTAGCTAAATGGATGAAGAACCCTTTGTAACTACGAAATGCATAGGTTCCAAAATAAGCGGCGCACGGACTCAATCGTCTTCTCGTACAGCGAGCAGTAGGGATCGACTTGACCGGTAACGGCGGAAGTCTAGCACAATTTGGAACAAGCTGTGCCAGAATCGAGCCTAATGTCCAAGTTCAACATGCGCGGTCGATGGAAGGTTCCCCTAGTGGGAGATGCCTCTTGAATGCCCTCAACCTTGGTAGCAGTTCTACTTGTGATATGGGAGACCTATAACTCGCAAGTGTTTATAAAAAAGTATGCTAGGGGGGGGCGAGTTCAAGCCATCAAACAGCTTGTGGGGGCGAACCTCAGTGTTGCACAACAGAGAAGTTAGGTGGTTTTTTAATAGGAAGTAGGCTGCTTGCAGCGTAGGCCTCGGACGAGCTGTCCACTCTGGGCCAAATTTTGTAAAGGTCTTTTTTTTGCCGGGCTGACCACCCTCTTTAATATGTCTGGCACCTTTTAGGAAAAAAATAAAAAGAAAGAAAGAAATAAATTCATAGGTGAACTTCAAAGAAGGCAAAGATTGGACTTTATGGGCATTGGTCTTTAATGCTCATGTCTTAGGTTCAAGGTGTACTTCCATGGGTTCTATACTGGTTCAAGTACATTTACTTGCTCTTAGAAGAGAGAATGAGTGTTGGGTGCTTGCTTGCTTGAATTTGAAGCATTGGAGCGAGCGTGATTCGTTGGGTTGGTTGTGCGACATTCATGGAGTATGCCTCTTCCACCTCCAAGCATTCAAAATTGCATTGCTTCGGGGCGGTGCTTTTGCCGTCGAGATTTTGCAGAGTGAAGTTGATATTTGCACACTCAAATGCAAGAAATGCAAACAAAATTTTGGGTGGAAAGTTACTAGATTCACAATATAAGCATGGATATGAACTTACTGGTTGATGAGTCAGCAGCGCCAGCGTGGCTTGGTGAGTCAGCGACCCAGCGTGCGACCCCGGAATCAAAAATTTGCCGGCCGTCGTCAATTCAATCATACGGTTGTGCAATCACGGCAACCGCCGTTCAATCCATCTTCCCCCTCTGCCTTCGCCTACACTCATTTGATTTGTGTCCAGATTTTGCATCGGTTGCATCTCTGCAGACAGATTCGCGAGGTAGAAGACATTGGAATCGCTATCACCCCGTTGCTTCGATTTTGAATCCATCGAGGCCGATTCAGATAATCTTTGTTTTTGTGCACGAAATTTCTTGCAACGGAGAATGATTTGGGTTTCGTTTTCGTAGAGCATTAGTTCTGTTGACTTGGACGTAGCGAAGGCACATTGACGGGGTGCTTGTAGATCGGATCGCCAGCGAGGTTAACGCGTCGGGCGGAGCTTGAACTTGCCGTTTTTGCAGAGCACAAGCGGAGGAGGGGAGAGAGAATCCTTAGAAGCGAAATGCGCAGGTCAATCCAGTGTAGGATCGAAGCTCATAGCTGCATCTCGATGGCGTACATTATAACTTTGTAACGGAAACGGAGAGCCTCGCTGCTATCGAAGATATGCCTGGCCGAATAGCACCTCGTGCTTTGCGAAACTGACACGAGTTGCCCTCTGAGCTCAGATGGAAAAGACGCCATCAGTGCTTACTGCCAACCGTCGCTGTCTCATAAGGGCTGCAAATTCCAAGGGAGACCAGGATTTCGAAATCAGAAGCGTTAGCGGGGACGTTATTGCACAAACTCCTCTCCACGCCAGGGCGATAGTGTATTGAAGAATCAGACATCAAGCCAGAGAGAGAGAGAGAGAGAGCCAGAGAGGGAGAGAGTTTTCTGCTAACAGGCTATCACGGCTGTTTCCGTGCGCTACTTGAGAAGCATCCATCTTCTTGACCAAAGCAAGGGCGGAATTCGCAGTGGTGGAGCTGGGCCATGGACTTGGCGATATGGGAAGCTCAGGGGAGTAACTCCGGTGGCCATGGGGCAACGCGGGCGATTGCAAACGAGAACCATGTTGGCGTCCAGAATGCCTCTGGTGTGTGGATCCATGTTAGTTGTGCTTGCCCTCGTTTCCTTGACGATTGGGCCGCTGCTAGACCTAGATAACTCTTCTCGGCCTCATCTGCCACCTCCAGTCCCCATACCTGAGGTACTGATACAAAATATTGACAAAACTTCGAGAACTCCTTCACTCGTGGGTTCGTCGTCCAGCGACTGTAAAGTTAATGCGTTGTTGTTTAAGTCGAGTTGTCAGTCGGAAATTAACTTCTTGTCACATTTCCAGCGGCGGGACCCCGTTGAACCAATTAAAGTCACTCATGGAAGGGGTGTACCAGTAAGCTGCTGCCACCTTATGGTTTGCGCTCTGTTTTGTTTCTAGTCTGTACAGTATTTTAAGCGAAACCATCTCACCCTGTCTAACGTGATTGATTGGGTGGTTGCTGTAGGCCTTGTTGAGAACATCATCCGAGACCATCTGGACCTCTAAGCTAGCTGAACACTATTTTGGCTGCAGTGGTGCGAGTAACTCCTTTCCAAGTAAGGGGGCAACGAAGCTCGTTTTGGACATGTTTCAAGTTCCTCATGTGACGTTTGTATAGACCTGCCACGTAAGCTGGATAGAAGTATGTTGCAACGGAGACACAATTGAAATCGTCTGTCTGTTCTGCAAAGCTTCAAAGAAAGTTGCCTAAACGAGATATTCCAAATGGAGAGTTCTAAGCACCCAGAAGTGCTCAAGGTCACTGCACACGAAAGTTTCTGCTAGGCAAGACTACAACATTCTGCTGAGGACTTTGGCCTTGCGTGGTAAAAAATGGGGACCCATCCCTGGCCCACTTCTTCAAGATACTAAGGATAATTGGTAGAAATGGACAAGCAAGGTTTGCAGCCCGGCCTAGCACAAGACCTTGTGTTTATTCACTACCATCTTAGTCTTGCATTGGGGGATTGGGGAAAAGTTTATGTAGGTTGTGGCCGATTTCAGTACCTCCCTCATTAATCCACTCTAATTAGTAATTGCAACTGAGCAGCGTGTAGATTGGTCCATATTAATAGGTTATGATTTTTTATAGGATGCTTCTCATATTATGTACAAATATTTCGAGTTGTGAAACAATGCCTAGGACTGTAATAAAATTTATAGGACAGATTGGTTAGCTTTTGGCTTGGTCTTGGTAGCACCATGGTTGGATTCCATCCCCGCGTTGGCAGCAGCACCTCAACAGAATTTCATCCATAGGTTGGTAGCAATATCTTGGTGGAGCACAATTTGGGTAGAACTGTTGTTTCGCTCAGATCTTTGTAATGTAACATTGCCAGGGCAAGGCTCAACCCTAAAGGTTACAAGTTGTCCCTTTTCGAACCTTGGTCCGAGCATAATTTGTGCCCCTCCAGAATTGCACCCAATACCTTGAAGTGTGTGCTAAATCAATCATTGAGTAGCTGGTAGAGTGAGATTAAGCTCCGCTAGCTGTTAAAGAATCGTTCTTGATTTTCTGTCACAAATCAGAAATCGAACAGCAGACATCAGAAACAAAACATATCCATGGCACAATGCGCGTCTTTGCGAATATCTCCCACCTTGAAGAAATCGTCCTGCTTCTTCCTAAAACCCTACTTCCGGGCCTCAAATGTACTGGCCAAATGAAGGGCTTCAACCATTTTTCTACGTTGAATGGCATATATTGTCAAGACAAATTCTCAATCTGCATAGATTTCTGAATGCATCGGAGAAGCAAAAGCAACTAGTTTTTTTTGCTTCCAGCAAAACAACAGCATTTAGTTTTGGAAGGAAGATGAATATGAATTTGAAGATCAATCCTTTGTTTGGTCAAACTGGTCCCATTGCTGTTGAAGTTGTCTCTTGACTTCAATAAGTATGAATTATTGAAGTCCTGCCTTGGCATGTCCACCAAAGAAGGGACATGATGAGTTTGTCAGCCCAATAATATTTATTCTTATTCCCCAAGTAGTAACCATCTCTATATCCATTATGCCATAAAGCTTGGGCTTTTCATTATTTCAAGTGTTGTGTTGAAATTCAGAGCAGCTTCTTTACTATGGGCCCGGAAAATTGCAAGGGGCATCAGCGAATCTCTGATATAGCAAAGTTGCTCAAACTCTTGGAAAGACAACTCAATGCAAACCCTTTTTATGCTTGTTTACGATGATTCATGATTACATCGTTCTGTTGACATTATACATGATATGTTCGAATTCGGAATTCGAGGCTGATCTTTGGGATTGAATCAACGACCCGATATCTTTAGGCTTAAAAGTCAACCCATATTCAACGTCAAACTTTAGAAGATGAAATATAGACTGGGGTGTTTTATTAACACACAATCACCAGGGTTACCTGAGGAGGTGCTGTTTTGGGGCTTTATTGTCTTAGGAGGCTTTGGTGACATGTTGGACTTTTTTAATATGGTGGTGGCCTTGACAGAGGGCATGGCTAACGCCTTTGGTAATATTTAACACACAATAGTCTCCATGCAGCTGCCACCCCCTTCTCTTTGGAGGGACCAGTCTGGGGGGAAGACCTAGGCTTTGACTGTTAGAGGATCTTCTCTGTACATTTTGTAACATAACTGTTAGATTTTTGTGTTTATGTAGTGAGATCATTTCACATACTTGGAGATGATATATAGTTATCTTACTGTTGGAACAGGTGCATGGGTAGAGCATGAGATATAGAATATCTAGAATTACGAAATCTTTGCATTTCTTTGTTGTTTATGTGTCTGGTATATAGTGCCTTGTAGCCTTACAAGTCCTTCACTGGTGATATCGGATATCCCTTAAGGATATGCATAGCTGGCTTAAACGAATCTAGCACTTCCTGCCTTTAGGCTACTAGTTCCTGCCTCTATGCTCCAGGTTCAAGAACCTGAGTTGATGGGAAGCGTTACTTCCTCGGTGGAGCTTCAAGGATGTGGATGATGCTATTCTTTTTTGCTATGATAGACTTGGTGTTTGAATATGTGCTAGTGTGGAAAAAAGATATTGAAACCTGATCTTTTAAATTCTGGTTGTCACAGAACGAGTCTCCGAGTCTGAATCAAATGGTTATTTGCTGATTGAGGCAAGTGGGGGACTAAATCAGCAAAGGACAGGGGTATTTAATCTTACTCAGTAAACTGGTCGAGTCCTGTATCACTGGTCTTTAAAGTTGTTTCTCCATGCAGTTCCTATATTTCATTCGGCTAGTTTGGTCTGCATGAGCTGCTAACAAGTTTGATGGTTGGTTATTTTCTTTGACCAACAGATAACTGATGCTGTTGTGGTTGCACGAATTTTGAATGCTACACTGGTAGTGCCTCATTTAGACCACAAATCCTTTTGGAAGGATAGCAGGTTGGTTCCAGTCAAAAGACTACTTGAAATATTTCAGTCAGTACAGCTGGGCAGAGTCTTGGTGATGAAAGAAAAGAAAATTAGAAGATTTGAGTTTGATTTTTCTGTCAAAGATCGCAGCTTTCAGACTAAATGCCTGTTGAAAGGGGTAATTATCTGAGAGATGAATAAAATCTACCAAAAGAACCTCGGAGTCAAGAGAAGGGGATGCTGAGATGACATCCCTTTTAGTGGTTTTTACAAAATCCAACAGAAAACGTCACATTTGAAATAAAGATAAAACATTATTTACATGAGTGAGGAAAACCTTGTGGCACTTGCATGTAATTCCAGGGGCTCAGATGCCAAAACTCTACCCATAGAGGATGGCCTGGGTTCAGAGACGTAGAAAACCCTGGCTCTGAGATAAAGCCATAGAAGAGGAGGGCAAGCTGGAACCTAGGGGATGGGAGCCACTGGCGCTGCGGGGGAGGGGACTGTGAAAGGCATTTTGGTGGGCGGTTTAGTGACATGAGTATGAAGGAGGGGAGCAGAAGTGGAGGGCCCAGGGGGGGCTGTGAGAAGTTCAGCGGATCTGGACAGAAATGGAGAGAGAGAGAGAGAGAGAGAGAGAGAGAGAGAGAGAGAGCAAACCTCACACACACAAAACTGAGAAGCAGAGGAGAAACCACAAGAGACTGCAAGGGATCTCTGGACAAAACCCCAAAAACTGCTGGGGAAAACCTCTGCTATATATGGCACAAACTGCTCCACAATGAGATGCAAACAAGTGTGGGAGGGGGGCAGACAACCCCCCCCTCTCCTCTAGCATGCTGGTGAAACCAAACCTTAAGATACTTGAAAATTTTTTAGCAATAAAACCACTGCTATTATGACACTTTTGAGCAGTTTGCAACACACACAACAGCTTCTGGAACAAATCTCAATATGGCTCTACTCTCTGGAATAGCTTGTAGAGGATCCTGGGCACCCTTAGACCCAATCGCAGCAGTGCTAGGCTCCTTGGAATAAATTCGCAGCAGGTCTGGGTGCTTTGGAGTCAATTCGCAGCATCTCTGAGCACCAGGTAGGGGTGGTAACCCTAATCGCAGCAAGTACATGATCTTCCAGACAGCTGGGAACTGGCTCGTTGCAGCTGCACTCTTTCCGGGCACTTGTAGGCGTCAGAGAGTTGAAGATATGATTCTGGAATGAATCGCAACTCAGCATGGGAGGAGTAGAAGTGAATTGCAGCAATAGAAAGAGGGGTT
This sequence comes from Dipteris shenzhenensis, assembly GCF_047967505.1. Taxonomy (NCBI): domain Eukaryota; kingdom Viridiplantae; phylum Streptophyta; class Polypodiopsida; order Gleicheniales; family Dipteridaceae; genus Dipteris; species Dipteris shenzhenensis. The sequence goes on along the minus strand of NC_141602.1, from coordinate 57,688,377 downwards.
TGGGAGAGACAAAGAATACAAGACACCACACTAGGGCCCAGAAATAAGGGCTGGACCCCCCCGAAGGTCTTTATTGCAATAGAAAAATCTTTGTACAACTGGCTCATGAAAGAGCATAAGTCTGAGTACAATCTGGGAGACCAGGGGCCTTTCTTTTATAGACTAGGCCTAGCAAAAAGCTAGGGCCTGCTTTCTAAAAGCTACTTTTACAAAAAGCCAAGTTTTTAGTCTTTTTCCTTCTAAATCCGGTGCTTTGGAGCTTTTAGGTGCCTTTTAATCTTGTGGGCCCTCCTTTTAATGAGGCGCCCCCTTGTCTTTACTTTTTGAGCCTTGTGGACTTGCTTTTTACACTTTTCTCCCCACTCTTGGGTCCTTTTTGCACTCTCTTAGGTCCTACACATGGCACAAGCAAATTGCAACACTTTAACCCATTAAAGGTTAGTGAAATGCATGTATTCCTAGTTCTTGGACTAATCCTAGTCCCTTGTGAGCGTCCCTGTCACGATCTGTGACGTATTCCTTTCTCTATTTCTAGACTTATGGATGGTTTGATGAATGGACACTTGTGGAAGGGTATGCCATTTTGACGGGACACTTCCTATGAGGCACAACCCTTGCCCTTTCGACATGACACTTCCTAATGAGGCACAACCCTTCACAAGAGACATTCTATTGAAGAGACATTTCTATTGTAATGTACCCTCTCATCAAGGGTCACACCCTTCACAAGGGGTACACACCTCTTCATGCACATACCCTTTGGAGTACACACCTTTTCATGTGTGACTCTTCACTCTCTATATAAGAGAGGCCCAATTGTATGGATGACACGACATCTACACTACAGACATTCAAGCAATACAAATATTCCTTGTTCTCTGCTATCTCAGTCTCCTTTCTGTTCCTTAGGACATTTCTAAATATAGTAAATCTAGGATTTCTTACAGTGGTATCAGAGCAAAATTCACTCCTGCCTGTAGGAAATGCCCCCCACCTTCTAGCGCCGATCTGATACATCTTCTCCGCTAGAAGGACATCCGTGCACATTGTGCATGGAAGAGATGGAGAGGATGAGTGTAAAAATTTTGCGCGCCAACCCTGCCTAAAGTCATCTATGGCCTCTCCATCTCACACACATCACGAGTTGATGTGAATGGACACGACAAAAATCGTGTCTTTTCAGGTGCTTGGACTGTCCCAAAACCAAGGGACGCACCTTTTCCACCATCGGACACACCTTTTGATGACGAGTCTTGACTCCTCACTCAAGGGACACACCCCATCGTGGACAAAAGGACACACCTACTCATGTAGGGACACCCCTTTTAAAAACAGGGACACATCCCTTCATGAAAAGGTGCACCTATTCCAAGGGTCACACCCCTTTGAATAGGCACACCTTTTAGGCACCCAGCACCTATAAAAGGGTACCTAGAGGGGTTAAAATGGGAAAAAAAAACCCAGCCCCTAACCTTAGGTTTACCCTAGCTACCCTATGGTTAAATAAACCCCCCAATTAATTTTTGGGCAACTACCCAACCTTTTGGCAGCCCCAACGAAAAAGAGGCGCACCTCTTTGACGTTCCGTACGGATCTGCACCGTACGGATCTCCACGCAGCAGCAGCCGCTTCAGCCACGCCATTTCGCTGGCAGCCCACGAAGGTCTGCCCACCTCAGCCTTCTCCATCACGCTGCCAGCCGCGCAGGTTTGCTGCCGCTCCCAGCCCACGCCATATTGCTGCCAACCCGCTCCGATTCACTGCCGCCTTGACCTCGCCATCTCGCTGCCAGCAGCCTGGTATCGCTGCCCGCCTTGGCCTCGCCAACTCGCTGCCAGCCCACGCCACCTGTTGTAGCCTTCACGCGCCATCACGCTGCCAGCCCTTTGCCTTTTTCGCTGCCAGACTTTACCTTTTTGGCTGCCAGCCTTTGCCTTTTTCGCTGCCAGTTTCCTTGCCCTTTGCAGCCCCGCTGGTATTGCAGCCCTGCTCCTTTCCAGCCTGCAACGGGAGCACAGCATCAGCCAGCCTTTCGGTCGCAAAACAGCCTGCAAACAGATTTTCACCATGACAGTAGTAGCCTGGTGTGCCAGCCTCTTTTGCGATCCAGAATCGGGTACCTGCAGCCTGTTGCGCCATTGATAGCTTGCTCTCATTGCCAGGTGGAGTCTTTCCATTCTGCTTTTAAGGATTCTCTTGTCATTATCAAATTACAGCAAATGAAAGAATCTCCCCTAAAGCATGGAAACCCCTGGTAATTCACCCGGCATTTCAAGGACACCTCAGGCATCATCTACCACACAATATCGTGTTCAGATTGCACAACCAGCCCATTTCGGAGCTTTTGCATCATGGGTCTTCTGTGTCACGTGCCCTCCTAGTGATTTGGACCACATCCTATATCTTTTGCGTGAGGCACCTCAGTTACATTACTTCCTCAGAACAGTACAGGTTGTGTTCCACGAGACACGAAGATATCCAGAACCCGATATTCCTCAAGAGTTTGCTGTCCATCATTGGAGAGAATTTTACCCCTCACCTTCGGCATCTCTAGGGTACTCTCCACCTGCTTTAGCTCCCAGATATCCTCCTATACACGTTGTACCTTCTCCAAGACAGTATTTACACTGTGAAGGCACCCCTTCTCCTGGATATCCTCCACTTCCGACAGCAGCTCCTTATCCCTTCTCAGATCTGTGGACTCTGCAACCTACTCCTGTACTCTCACGAGCAGTAACACCACTTTCGGCATCACCAGTGTTACCTCAGACAGGACCTCCATTACCAGACTTCCACGGGTGGTTCCATCCTGCCTCGCTTTAGAGCGCAAGTTCGCGCTTTTCTCACAGGGATCTCCGATATGTTGCAACGGAGATTCAAGTCCATTAAAGACCCCTGAAGTCAACGTACAAGGCGAATCCCTACTGCAACTTCAAATTTCCTAGCTTCAGGACAGCATCTCCGACTTGGTCCAAAAAGTTCAACAACTTCAAGAGTCTCGCAGTACCACACATACAGAGGACGACGCGAAGCAACCAGACGACTATGCGTGACATCAAACTTCCGGAAGCCTACACTGGTCAACGCAATCGCCGAACAGTTGACCAATGGCTCACAAAAATGCGCATGTATTTTGATACTGTTGACCTCACTGAAGGCAAAAAGATCGCCTTGGCAGCCTCCCTCCTCAAGGATACAGCTTTTCTATGGTGGCAAAGATGCTTGAAGGACGGCAAAAGTGTGTTAACATGGGAACGTTCTGAACACGTGCTCTGTAAGCAGTTCATATTTGCCAATGCGGACTTCCAAGCACGTTCAAAACTCCGGCAGTTGGAGCCAACGGGCTCCCTGTCTTCTTACATCTCTCAGTTCACCACATTGGTGCTGGAGATTGATGGTTTAACTGAGGATGATCGTCTTCATGCTTTCATCTCAGGCCTAAATCCCTCGTTACGCATTGATGTCCTTAAAGCAAACATCACCACCACAGCTGGCGCTATTGCTTACGCAGAGCGCATTACAGATTTCCAAAACACAGGGAAGCAGAGTGCTAATCGCACACAGAACTCTCCTCTGGCCAAAGGTGCTCGCCCTCAAGATAACACCAGGTTTCGAAAAAACTTCGGTAATCAAGGTCAGCGACAGTCTCAAGATCCCCAGAAGCCTCAGAAATCATTTGCTGGATTCCAACAGAAGCACTCCTCCAAGGATCGCGCTTTTTCTTCTTCACAAAGTCATTACCGACATCCCCAACATAAAGGTGCGGCCACTGACAAGAAGAACAGCTCCAGCACAAAAGGACTTTGTACCATCTGTACAGGCGACCATAGATGGTTCGATTGTCCCAAGCGACCAAAGCAAAATTCCAATATGGAACCTAGCACTTCCCAAAGAGAAGATGCTACCCCAGCACAAGACAAGAAAGGCAAAGCTGTTCGAATGGCGAATACCATCCACCTGAGCCTTGCCCGCAACCCCGAACCTTCCCTGGCCACTCAAGTACTTTGTGTTCAAGGATCGATTCGTGGAACAACGGTCACTATCCTCATCGACAGTGGCTGTTCTCATAACTTCCTAGCTAGTTCTATGGTCGACAAACTTCGGTTGACCACCAGTCCTAGTCTCATGGACTATCAGATTGAACTCGCAAATGGAACGACTTTCTTGTGCAACACCAGGATCAAAAACTTGTCTTTTTGCATCCAACATTATACGGACAAGTTGAACTTCGACATCATGCCTCTTTCTCGGTATGATGTCATACTCGGACAACAGTGGCTCTACGACTATGATCCATCAATCAGTTTTCGCAGCCATACTATCTAGTTTGTCCACCAGGGAAAACTTATTGAGCTAACTGGTTCTCGGGACTCTCCTTCAACCCCAGTTGCCTCTGCCCTACAAGTAAAGAAGTGGGTTCGTAAACGCCAAGTAAAGACTTCACTTTTGTTGGTTACGGCAGTAGAGGAGACACCAACTAAGGATCCTCCTGAATACCTCAACCAACCTTTTTTCCAACCCTACCTGGATATTTTTCCACAGGAATTGCCAAAGCAGTTACCACCTCGACGACCAGTGGATCATCCAATCGAACTTATTCCCGGCAGTAATCCACCGTCGAAACCTCCTTATCGGGTTTCTTACACTCAAAATGAAGAAATCCAAAGACAGGTGACCGAGCTACTCGACAAAGGTCACATTCGGCCCAGTCGTAGCCCTTTCGGATCTCCTGTACTACTTGTGGAAAAAAAGAATAAGTAAATGCGCCTCTGCATCGACTACCGAGCCCTCAACAAGCTCACTATCAAAACCAAGTATCCATTGCCTCGCATCGATGACCTCTTCGATCAACTTCTACATGCAACACAATTCTCAAAGATTGATCTTCGTTCAGGTTATCATCAAATTCGCATACGAGAAGGCGATGAGTACAAGACAACTTTTCGAACAAAGTATGGACACTATGAATGTTTGGTCATGCCCTTTGGGTTAAACAATGCCCCGGCCACATTCATGACACTAATGAACGACATCTTCAGGCCTTTCCTCGATAAGTTCATCATCGTTTACCTCGATGACATCCTCGTTTTCCGCAGATCCCTACATGAGCACAAACAACATCTTCACCAAGTTTTTGAAGTTCTCCGCGCAAATTCTCTCTACATCAACATTGAGAAGAGTGAGTTCCTCAAAACCCAACTCGAATATTTGGGACATGTTATTTCAGCTCAAGGCATCTCTGTGGATCCCAAGAAGGTCGAGGTAATCAGAAACTGGTCTACTCCTAAGAATGTTCATGATGTCCGCTCTTTTCTCGGATTGGCAAACTTCTAGCATACAAAGGTCTATCAGTTTTCCGAAATTGCAGCTCCTATGTCCGAATTATTGAAAAGCACAGCAATTTTTCAGTGGCTTCCCGAAACAGAGTATAGTTTCCAACAACTCAAGCAAGCACTCACTACCACACCAGTTATGGCTATTGCTGACCCAAACCTTCCATTTGAGGTCATGACCGACGCTTCCGACATCGCTACAGGAGCAGTCTTGATGCAAGAAGGCAGAGTTATTGCTTTTGACAGCCATAAACATTCTGATATCCAAACCCGATACCCGGTTTATGATAAGGAGTTTCTTGCCGTTGTACATGCTTATCGCTCTTGGAAACATTATCTCATGGGAGCCGACTCTGTGGTCAAGACAGATCATCACTCTTTAAAGTATATCTTTACTCAGCCAGTCATGAACGCTCGAGATCTGGACGACTCCGACGCTACTTGGCAATCTGATGAAGACTTATAGCAATACCCTGACATTTTACAGCAGTATTTTCAGAATTTACAGTGATATTTTCTACATCAGTTCATTATCTCCACCAGGGTCTTATTTTGAGTGGGAGGGGATGTCACGATCTGTGACGTATTCCTTTCTCTATTTCTAGACTTATGGATGGTTTGATGAATGGACACTTGTGGAAGGGTATGCCCTTTCGACGGGACACTTCCTATGAGGCACAACCCTTGCCCTTTCGACGGGACACTTCCTAATGAGGCACAACCCTTCACAAGAGACATTCCATTGAAGAGACATTTCTATTGTAATGTACCCTCTCATCAAGGGTCACACCCTTCACAAAGGGTACACACCTCTTCATGCACATACCCTTTGGAGTACACACCTTTTCATGTGTGACTCTTCACTCTCTATATAAGAGAGGCCCAATTGTATGGATGACACGACATCTACACTACAGACATTCAAGCAATAATTATTCCTTGTTCTCTGCTATCTCAGTCTCCTTTCTGTTCCTTAGGACATTTCTAAATATAGTAAATCTAGGATTTCTTACAGTCCCCACAGTTCTCTTTTACCGATGCAAAGCAAAAGTAGTAAAACTTATTCTAGTGAACCAAAGTCAGTATTCTTTGACCATAGTCAATCTGATAAAGACTCATTTCTTTTGTTCTTGGGAGAAATACTAATTGGTGATACCTGGTTTGTGGGGCGACCCCTGCTGAAGGTGGGTCGACTCCTCTTGGACTAATCCTAGTCCCTTGTGGGCATCCCCACAATTCTCTTTTACTAATGCAAAGCAAAAGTAGTAAAACTTATTCTAGTGAACCAAAGTCAGTATTCTTTGACCATAGTCAATCTGATAAAGACTCGTCTTTATTTCTTGGGAGAAATACCAATTGGTGACAGCTGGTCTGTGGAGCGACCCCTGCTGTAGGTGGGTCGACCCCCTACCTGCCCATGGGGGACTGCCACACAAGGGCTGGCACTCAGCCCTATAAGAGGGGCTGCTCCCCTACCCTTGGCAGGCCGAGTGAGGGCTCTACAAGGCCGACCCAGCAGCCATGGGGGTGACCCCCTCAGCCCTACAAAAGGGGCCACCACGCAGCCCTCTAGGGGCCTCTACCCGTCCAACCACTGGCCGACCAGGCCGCCTCAGCTTGCAGTCCTACATGCAGCCTACAACACCCCCCCGGCATCCTCTAGCCAACTGGCCTGCCCAGCCTCCTACCCTGGTATGGACTGCCACGCAGCCATAAAAAGGGGCGGGCACACCCACACGCAAGGCCCTCTCTCTCTACAATGTGACATCAGGGGATGTTGACCTCCAGCAAACATCTCCTCCAACAGGGGCCTGGGTGGAGGGTGCTGATGAAGGGGCAGTTGGGGCAGGCTGTTCTTGTGGAAGAGTGGTGGAGGGCTGAAGCGGAACAGGGGATGGGTGAGTGTGATGCCCCCCCATCCCCCCCTCCGGAGGCCCACTGCATGGGCAAGGGGCTTGGTCAGAAGGAGCCTGTCTGGAAACTGGGAGATCTAGAGGGGTTGGAAAAGAGACTGGGCTCACTCTGGGACGGGGTGCAGCCACTTTGGGATTGGAAAAGAGACTGGGCTCACTCTGGGACGGGGTGCAGCCACTTTGGGGTGGCTGCTCCAGAGACTCGCTGCGTGTTTGGCCGGGATTTGCCTTTGGAGGGGAGGGGAGGGTGAGCAGCAGCCACCTGTGGGTTCTGGGCAGCGAGACTCATTAGAAAAAATGTACACTTGCCTGTAGCATAGCATAGCTAATACATGTAGATAGATTAATATTCTTGCAATCACCAACTGATAATACAAGGCATCTAGAGCGGAAGATAGGCCAAGGTACAACACCCACTGTATCTCACTTCAAGGCATGCACGCACACATAAGAAGATAGAAAACACTTGTAGATCAGGGAGAGAGAGCACTCAGGTGTTCAGTCCAATACATCTCATAAATAGACATGGAAATCTGTACAAAAGGAGCTCCAAAGACCATGGTCCACCACCTGCAGCAAACTTTGCTGAGGTGAGGCACCACCATGAGCCTCGTATGCAGCACCCTCTGTAGAGGATCTTTTGAATGGCCGTGTGCCTCCTCTCAGGCTTCATTAACTTGCTCTAGAGTGAGCTCCTCCTTTTGCTCTCCTTCCTACTGAACATATGACTGCCCTAGATGGATGAGGGACTTCTCCTGACTGAAATAAGAAACAACTGCCCCCCTCCCCCCCACCCGCCTCACCCCCCGCCCCCCCCAAAGGACGGTAGGAGCTCCCAAAGACTGCCAACTGGCTGGTCTGTAAAACCACAGAATAGGCTCTGCCGACCCAGTCTGTAAATGACCAGACCAGCAGCCAGGTCTGCCAACTTGCTGCTCCTTTGTTCTGGCCATATATATGCCCTTCTGCTGGCTGGCTGTATGCCAGCTCATCTGCCCACTACATGGGCCTGTACAAGGGCCTGTCTGTACAGCAGCCGAAATGATACTACTTTCAATCCCCTTCTTCTTCTTCTTGTTTCTTCTTCTCTAGGTATGTGTGTGTGTGGATATGAGCTTCGCGGTATCTTGAGAGATATCATGTAGGCTTTCCTTTTTCTTGAAGAAATTATTTCATCTCAATTTTTGTTATACCTTTTATACAAGCTTTTTAGTGCCATGTGTCATCATGGAGAGGCTTGATTTTCTTGTAGATCTAGAAACTTGCAAGTATGATTCTTATTTTGTATCCTTAATGATCATCTGTACGGTTTACACCTTGTGAAGTTTGTGAGTTATGGGCGAGAACACACAATGTTGGGGAAAGCTTGAGAAGCTGAAATGAATGGCACACGACCCTGAAATGATTTTGTAGGAAACCGTAATCCTAGAATAGATCAAGTCCTAGATTGACATGTGGAAATGCCACATTTACAGTGCTGCCAAAAATTATTATTGCACCATACTCTGTGCACCTTAGACTTCTTCATTGAATCGAAGTCAGATTCTTAATCTGAACTTGTTTACAACCTATGAGGGCATTATTCTATCCATGGTTAGCATAAGCTCAACAATACCCCCCATAATTCAAAATGGTTGAATTGATGGTTGCAGGAGTCTGACTTGATTCTTAGAGATTGCATCTTCATGCATCATCAATCCCTCTTTGAAGAAGCAAATTATATTGTATACCAAGGAGGTGCTTGCATAGGAAAAAATTCTTCTTTGGTAGATCCATGTTGAATATATATGATGGATTGTCCTTGGTACAACAATAGATCATTTGGACCTATCGATTTCCCACTTTCTGACGTATGAAGTGATATCTAATATCAATGTGCTTAGTCTCAGAATTCTCCACAGGTTTTTTGGCCAAAGCAATGCATGATTGGTTTTACAACCAGTAGGCACTCAATGCTCCTGTGCTCTGCTAAGATCACCAAGTAATCTTTGAAACCAAATCGCTTCGTATATTGCTGCATTCTCTCCCATATACTCAGATGGAGTGGAAGAGAGAGCTATAGTATTTTGCTTTTTGCTCACCCATGAAAGTCATGCTGAGTGAAAAGGTGTAGCCTGTAGTAGGGTTTTTGTCTTTGCTACCTGCCCAATCATTGTCATGAAACCCTTGGAAGGGTACCCGCTAACCGTATGTATAATGTGGCATCCATCCAGTGTCTAATTCCAATCGTGTTTCCATTGGAGTTGAAAATTTGGTCACTGTCCAGCATGTGAAGGTTTTCCAGCAAGCCTTTAGCATACTTTGTTTGACTTACAAAAATGCCATTTGTGTGTAGCCATACTTCTATGCCAACATGATCATTGCCTGTAATGATGAATTCTCCACATACAGAATGACAAGTACAAAGCTGTCATTGTTCTGTAGCGAGAAGTTATCTATCTTTGTGCATCACAACATAGGTGCTTGCTTAATCCCGTAAGGTGACTTGTGTAGCTTGCAAGCATTTTACTCTTGCCCCTTTTGCACAAACCCAGGTAGAGGTTCATATGGAACCTCCTCATCCAAATCACCATTCTCAAAGTGGTGGTTTTGACATCCATCTGCCATAGAGGCTATGAGAAATGTGCTGCCATGGAAGGCACTGTTCTCATTGTAGTAGACCTTGCAACTGGTGCAAAAGTGTCTGTGAAGTCTACCTGCTCTTCTTGGGAGTGCCTCAGTTAGTCTTGCCTTGTACTTGTCAATGGTTTCATTTTCGTTGAATTTCTTCTTGTACACCCACTTGCATTACTTCATTTTTTTCAGTTGGAAGGGGCACAAGTTCCCGAGTGTCATTTTGACAGTAGTAAAACTCTGAGGGTCATCTTTATCCAACACATGCATCATGAGGGTTGCTTTCTTGCACTCTCCCTTGGCTGCTGTGATTTAGGTGGTTGCCGCCTCCTGCTACGCTTGGGAATGCCCAAATCACCATTCTCAAAATGGTGGTTTTGACATTCATCTGCCATAGAGGCTATGAGAAATGTGCTGCCATGGAAGGCACTGTTCTCATTGTAGTAGACCTTGCAACTGGTGCAAAAGTGTCTGTGAAGTCTACCTCCTCTTCTTGGGAGTACCTTAGTTAGTCTTGCCTTGTACTGGTTTCATTTTCGTTGAATTTCTTCTTGTACACCCACTTGCATCTACCACATTTTTTCCAGTTGGAAGGGGCACAAGTTCCCAAGTGTCATTCTTGACAGTAGTAGAACTCTGAGGGTCATCTTTATCCAACACATGCATCATGAGGGTTGCTTTTTTGCACCCTCCCTTGGCTGCTGTGATTTAGCTGGTTGCTGCCTCCTGCTACGCTTAGGAATGCCCAAATCACCATTCTCAAAATGGTGGTTTTGACATCCATCTGCCATAAAGGCTATTAGAAATGTGCTGCCACGGAAGGCACTGTTCTCATTGTAGTAGACCTTGCAACTGGTGCAAAAGTGTCTGTGAAGTCTATCTCCTCTTCTTGGGAGTACCTTAGTTAGTCTTGCCTTGTATTTGTCAATGGTTTCATTTTTGTCGAATTTCTTCTTGTACACCCACTTGCATCTACCACATTTTTTCCAGTTGGAAGGGGCACAAGTTCCCAAGTGTCATTCTTGACAGTAGTAAAACTCTGAGGGTCATCTTTATCCAACACATGCATCATGAGGGTTGCTTTTTTGCACTCTCCTTTGGCTGCTGTGATTTAGGTGGTTGCCGCCTCCTGCTACACTTAGGAATGCCTTGCATTTTTGACAATGGATGTGGGTTTGCTGAAATCACAAAAAAAGGACCTAGATCACTTTATTTACTGTCAAAACTGTCATATATGCATAGAAAGACCTTGTGTCTTCCAAATTGCATTGAAAGGTTAAACTTCACTGCTGAAACTGAAATAGACTATCAGAAAACTGAGGCCCATGCAAGAATGCTGTTGTTGCAGATTTGAGTCGGTTTTGAAGTCACTTTTGCTTGCTATTGCTATTGTCATATGTTGGATGTGCAAGAATGGAGCACAGATTGAACAGATACTGTTTCGTCAGTTGAAATAGTTTTAACCCTAGTGGTCCCTTCATTAAATGGGTACCCCTTTCTAGGAGCTGCTGGTGCTTTTTGCCTTGTGGGACCTGCTTTTTGGCACTTTCCCCATTAATTATGGCACTCTTCCAAGTCCTACACATCAATTAAACACACACCAACACTTTAACCCATGATAAGGTTAGTCAAATGCATGCATTCTAGTTCTTGGACTAATTCTAGTCCCTTGTGGGCGTCCCCACAGTATCAATGCAAAGCAAAGTAAAAACTTACCAAGAGACTCCGTGGGTCCTTAGAAACCCAGTATAGCTGCTTATGCTTGGGCATTGATGACGACATAAGTGTTGCTTTGCTTGCTAAGAAATAACTTTGTACAATTGGCTTAGAGAAGAGCATGAAGCTGAGTATAATACTTCTTGATGCCTGGAGCTATGAGGCTCTTCTTTTATAGACTTGACCTAGCAAAAAGCTAGACTACCTGCTTTCTAAAAGCTACTTTTGACAAAAAGCTGGTTTTTCTGCTCTTGCCCATTTGTAGGACACTTTATTGGCCTTTTTAAGCCTAGTGGCCCCTTCTTTAAATGGGGTACCCCTTTCTAGGAGCTCTAGGTGCTTTTGCCTTGTGGGGCCTGCTTTTTGGCACTCTCATCACTGATTCTTGGCCTTTTTGCACTCTTCCAAGTCCTACACATCAATTAAACAAACACCAACACTTTAACCCATGATAAGGTTAGTCAAATGCATGCATTCTAGTTCTTGGACTACTAGTAGTCCCTTGTGGGCATCCCCACAGTTCTCTTTTACCAATGCAAAGCAAAGTAAAAACTTATTCTAGTTAACCAAATTCAACTTTCTTTGACCAAAGTCAATCTAATAAATATTGCTCTTTATTTCTTGGGAGAAGCACCACCCGGTGACATTGTGAAAGTAGAGAGAGAACACACAACATCAGACAAATCTGAGAAGCTGAAATGAATTGCATACAACTCTAAAATACAAAGAAGCTGTGGGTTTTGTAGGAAACTCTAAACCCTAATACTCAGATAAATTTTCTAAAGTGGTTTTTCTAGAATGTGACATTAAAAGGGTGCCAATGATGAAGCTTGTTCACCTAAAATTATTTTTGTTTTGGGCTTTATGTTGCCTGAAAAGTGGGATGCTCGTGTGACTACATCGTATACCTAATACACAGGGTGGCTCTTGTCTTCTTTATGCTGCAAATGTCAACACTGGGATGATGCTTACTATTTTTATTGTTTTGATGTTGGGTTGTGCAGCAATTTTAGTGACATCTTTGATGTAAACTGGTTCATTGCTACACTTGAGCCAGATGTAATGATTTTGAAAGATTTACCAGCACGATTGAAACTCCCAAAGGGAGGAAGGATTTACTCAACGCGTGTACCAAGAAAATGCACACCAGAATATTATAGGAACAAAGTATTGCCAGTTTTACGAAAGAAAAAGGTTTGGAGTCAGAGATTAAAATATGGTCGTTTTTACCTGTAGGCTTTTGTGATATTTCTTGCATTTAAGAAAGGTACATGCCTAATCTGAAGTTTGCATTCAGTATTTTTTGTTATCATGGAGTATGCAAAGTTTGTGTAATGTGGTGTTGAGTTGACAGTTTTATCAGAGCATCATGTAGAGTATTTGGAGTGTCAAAATGTAGCATTTAGCAGTTTATCAGGGATTTTACTTTTGTTACAGCTTAAAGAAAGAAAATTTAATGCTCTTTTCGGGTAATTCCATTGCGATTATTGACATCCCAATAGTATGGCTTAAGCTTGTGCACGTGTGGCTGCTTGGTGCACTAGTGATCCTTAGTAGAGGGTTTGTACCATCCCAGGCTGGGGAGTTTTGTACTTGATGCTCTCATCCCGTTTTTTTGCCATACCTTTTGTTATGTCTTCTTGAATTTTCACTATTTATAGGCTTCCCTTTAAGAGATTTTCAAAAACTGAGCATCATAATTTGAAGCTAACTTGATAAACATGTGTCCAGGCTTCTTGATATTCTTAAGAATCTTGATGCAGATATTTGAAGATTCTGAGATTATGCAATCTTCATTATTCATGATTCAAAACAAAGATTAGAAAAATCACAATTCAGATAAAATTTACAGTCTTGGGATTAGGGCTTCCTTTGAGAAGCAGCTCCTCTTTTGAAGTTCGTGCCTCCACAGTGCTCCGTTGTTTCTTTTGTGTCACCCACATAAAAAGCTTCGGAATAGGTGCCTTTAGTCATCTTCTAATATGCCAATATTTGAGTTTCTAGTAGGTGTGTTGACCATTAATTCGGCTGGAGCTAGCTCGGAGGTTACAGCTAATGCTGGTTTCAGAATTCCAAGCCTCGAAGTATGTGCAGCAACTGCCTTGAGCTCCTCCCAACCACAAGTCAGAGTTGACTCAGGTTTTTATGACAAAGATGCCACAAAGGCCTATTGTGGCACATGAAAAATGCTTTAGAGTTACAGTTAGGTTGACCTAGTCTCCTCTCCTTGCACCAACTTGTGATCTTCTGAGAATCTCCTTGCATCAAACAATCAAATTATTGAGAATGTTCTTATAAAGTTTTGGCATTAGGCCTGTAAGTCCATCGTCGTTATTGCATTACCTGTTAAAAGCATTTGGGAATATGTCCTTATAAAGATTTGGCATTAGGCCTGTAAGTCCTTCATTGTTATTGCATTACCTGTTAAAAGACATCAAAAGTGAATATTGGAGTGCTGCACTGCAGCTTCAAGTATTTTGAATAGTGGGTGTCTCACGAAGGCTTTTTCCAATTATCGTCCATATTTATTACTTACATTTTTAAGTGCCATGCTGAGTCCAGCTCTTCCCTTAAGTTTAAACCAGAAAAGTATTAAACTGGCACAATCTGACATGTCCTGCTAAGCTCAAGTTCTTAAACTGGCACATTCTTGCATGAACCTTTTTTAAAGGTTCAGTTTTCTTGTGCATTTATTTAATGAGCCAATGACTTGTTTCCTTTGTGTGTCTGTGACTGTTTTGGCTGAAGTTGAAGCTTTTGTTTGGAAGAATTTGACAGTCTAGTGAAAGTAAAATGTGTCTAACTTCATGCTTTGCAGGCAATGCGTTTAACCAAATTTGATTATAGGCTTTCAAATAAGCTGGAGCAGGATCTGCAAAAGCTTCGGTGCAGGGTAAATTATCATGCCCTTCGTTTTACTACAACTATCAAAACCATGGGTGAGACATTGGTGGAGCGGTTGCGGCAACAGAGTGGTCGATATATAGCTGTTCATCTCAGGTCTGCCATAGTTACAACATTAATTTGGCGTCATTAAATTTCAAGTTATGAGCATGGCTGAAATTGAATCTCAAGACGCTTTGCTTGGACATAAATGAAAATGCACTTTTTGTTGGTCTCAAGGTGCCTGACTAAGGTGACTTTCATTCTTTTGGTTAATGACATCTCTTTCAATCGAGCGTTTCTGCTTTTGTTGTCACTATATGCCCTAAATATCTGTATATCTTATAAACCTTGACTTGCAGATTCGAGCCTGACATGCTAGCCTTTTCTGGTTGTTACTATGGAGGTGGAGAAAAGGAAACAATGGAGCTAGGTTTGATTCGCAAGCGGTGGAAGACATTACATGTATGCAATTCTGCTTGTAATTAGTTTGGAAGCTGCAGCCCAATTTTCATTAATAAACTAATTTTTCTTTGGAATCTCCAGCAACGAAATCCAGATAAGGCACGGAGAAATGGAAAGTGCCCACTTACTCCAGAGGAGGTTGGACTTATGTTACGTGCACTGGGCTTTGGCAGTGATTGTTACCTCTACGTTGCATCAGGAGAGGTCTATGGTGGCGAGAACACTTTGGCTCCTCTGAAAAAGCTGTTTCCAAACTTCTATACAAAAGATTCACTAGCAACTAAAGAAGAGCTGCAACCCTTTTCTACATACTCTTCACGAATGGCAGCAATCGACTTTATTGTGTGTGATGAAAGCGATGTTTTTGTCACAAACAACAATGGCAATATGGCACGTATCATCGCAGGCCGCAGGTTATTTTTAAATTCCCTCTTGCCATATCCCAAGCCAAAATTTTAAGTCCCTAATCGTATTTCTTCCTGAAACCTGATATTCTGTTTTGCCGCTCCTGCTACCATGTCTGCTTGTCATCATTTATTGATGTGTAAGAAAATGAGGATATCTTTCTTATAAAGCCTCTATTGAGAAAAAACCCAAAATGTAGTACCTCTTTGAAAACTAAATGCAGACGTTGGGAAAGACTCCCAATCCCGCACAAACTAAATTGATTGAGGAAATATTAAGTGAACTCAATCTGAACATGAGAGAATCTTGAGCAAGTGTGTACAATAGATAAGAGAACAAGAATGATTGTCCATATCCTGGTCAACCCATGAAGAAATAGAAAGGTGATGTGTAAGGCAGCAGTCCACATCATTCCTTCAGGTTACTTGAGAAGTACATACCCTCACTCTACATCTGGTGGTGTGGGCAATTTTCCTCGTTTTCCTACCTTCAGATCTTTCATTCTTGCAGATACAGGTTTTGGACTATTGATCTGAGCCTTTTAGGATGGCATTGGTCATCCTTTGTGGAAGTTTTGGCTTTAGGAGGGTTGTCCTTCGGTGGGCATCATGGTGAGGGGACATGGCATCGCCTTCCTCTATTCCGTCTACCTCTCTGCAATATTTTCGCAGCATTGGTTGGCAGATCCAGGAGTCAACCTTAAATATTTTTCCCATAGGGCGGCACAAATAATATCTTCTGTTGATTGCGTGGTCCTTTGACATCTTCTTCACAGTAGTCTATGATCCACAGTAGTCTTCACAGTCGTCCATGATCCATATGTATCTTTGCCTGTTTTTTTGTTCGACTGTCCATGATGCCATTCATGACTGGAGAGTTTTAAATAATGTCTCTTGGAGCTTTCTGCTACATTCCGTTTGGCTGGGTGTCTCTCATCTCCTTTGATAGTTCAGTCAGGTCCTTTTTTATTTCTATGGCTTAGCTAGCCCAGGATGGCCTTGCTTGTTTCTGTGACCAGGTTCTTTGAGGAGTTGCTTCCTTTTTTGCTCCAATCTGAGCTTCCATCCTGGGAGGTTTTCAGGACTTTGCTTCCTGGCACATTTTAAAAGATGTGCTGTTCTCATGTTCTTGATCATAATTAGGCATCTCTTTCAGGTGTTTTTGGGGGGCGTTTGGTTGGATTTTGATACATACACTCCGTGGCATTTGAGATTGCTGCCAGGGCAGATCTTTGGCTGCTTGGGATTGCTGTTATCTTTTCTTATGGACTTGAAGATATGATTTCCGTTTCCCCCTGGTTTGGTTTCTTGTACATATATTTGGTGATTCGTTTTGCTATGTGTAACCATGGATATAAATTTTCTGTGCTTTAGGTTGTGTTTATTCCTTGAGACTAGTGCAACCATGGTGTGTGTTGCCATAAAAAATGAAAGAAGATCATATGCAATGCTTTGCACGCTATGGCACATCGAAGCAAACTAACCAACTGGGGATGTGCTCATCCTTCAAATCCAAGCACCCACTGTGACACCACTGTATTGTGAAAGCAAGGGAAGGTCTGATTGATGTTAGGTCGACCAATTGTTCAAGTTATTCGTGCTGATATGGAAGTGGAAAATCAGAAAGTACTTACTCGCTATCTTGGTACAACCAGTCGTTCTGGGCCTAGCAATAAAAGCATGGAAATCAATTGAATTTTCTTAGGCACATAGTAGCACAGGTGTGCCGTTTAGCATACCTTCAGTCAAGGTTTTTTCTGATTTATGCTAGAAATAATAATTTTCTCAAAGTTATACTGCATCTATGTAAAGGATTGATATGGCATGGCTCACTGCTGCTTGGCTTCTTGATCCCTATGCTGTCCATGTTTTTTAGTGAACGTTTGATCCATGATTTGCAGTCATTTTCTGTTCAGGTCTTCTTATTATTATATTGATGTGCTTTTATGTCCAGATATGTGATTTAGTCTGAGCTCCTCGAGAGTGCAATTATCTTCTACTGCAAGACACACATATTTGCTCTAATTATCAAATTACTGTTATCATCATCATTACTATAATAATTTTGACTTTTTATTTTTTTTGGGGGGGGGGGGGGGGGTGTACAAATTTCTTTGGTGGCAGCTTCGGATAGTTATATTTTTTTGTATTTGCTGAAATTTGCAGGCGCTATTTTGGTCATAGACGAACAATACGGCCGAATCCAAAGAGGCTAGGGACTCTTTTTCTCGCTAAGCCCAACATGACGTGGGATACTTTTGCCTCAAAGTTGCGGAGAGTGCAGAAGGGATTCATGGGAGAACCAAATGAGTCGAGGCCGGGGAGAGGACAATTTTTTGAAAATCCTGCTGCTTGCATCTGTCAAAACCCAAAATCAAAAGACAGGTTGAAGGAGCTTCAGCAGCATGGGCAGGATGAAGAGCAACGATTGGAGTTTGCAAGCGAACATGAAGATGAGGACGATGCAGATCAAGAGGATACTGATCCTGATTTGGAGGAGAATGCTTTCATTGAGCAGGACATAGAAAAGGAAGAGAATGAATTGGGCAAGGTAGAAGACATGGAGCCAGAGGACATTCCGTGGCTGTCTGACTAAGCAAGCTTCTCCACCTTTCGAGGATCCAAGGTGGACATCTAATTTCTAGTAGTCGGGGTGTTTTTTGAAATGGGGTGAGCGTTGGGTAATTCAAGAAGACATAGGAGAGGGATATTTTACTCTGATATTCAAATTTTAGGGTGGATACATTTCCATTGCTGAGATAGGTAGCGGCTTGCATGAAGGGTTTGTGGCATGCAGCTAAGATACTGGTGAACTGGCTGGTCGTTCCCAGAATTTTAAAAGAAGGCGTAAAAGATACTTCAGCGGCTTTGCATGAAGCGTTTGTGGCATGCAGGTGAACTGGCTGGTTTTGCCCAGAATTTTAAACGAAGGCATAAAAGATAATCAAATTTACTTCAGATCCCCACAAATGGAACTGTCATCCACTTGGGAGGTACCTTGCCTCACCTCATAATATATGTTATATATGAAAGGGCTTATTTATTCATTCTGGTTGTAGCATCAGGCTATAATATTTTTTTGTAGATGAACAAATTTGGTCTGAGCATTTGATATGCAATTACTGGTTTTTTATCTCTTGTAGAAATGCAGTAGTATTGTACCATTGATTGCTGTCAGGATTCGTCTGACTGTACATAAACAATTTTGAACATCCTGATCCTTCGAATAAGACCATTAAGGGGCTTGTGAGAACCACCTTGTTAAAGGATATTGCCTCTTGGAATCAGCCAATGTGATTTTCGCATGTTTTTGTTCTTTGGAAAGTCTCTGTTAATTTCTTTTATGAGTGTTAATGAATGGCCTTTATTCCTCTCTCAAAATGCGTGTTTAGAATAGTCTTTTTAAGGGGGGCTCTCTCCCCCCCCACCACACACACACACAGAGACGTGCCTTCGCTTCTCTCAACCCTTGCACTGATGTGACTTATTGCTCCCGACTATATTCTTGCTGCCAACAAATTAACGATAAACTGTGGAGTAGGGTCGTTTTCTAAGCAAATTCTGGTTCATATCAAGCATGGAGAGAAGGCCATCAACCACCTTGATCACATGCAAACTCAAATTTGTTGGGACATTCAATTGAGACCAGAGTTAAGTTTCGATATTTTGGGATTTCACTAGGAATCCTCCAATTAGGGCTGCTGCTGAACCAATAACTTGCAAATCTTAGTTCTACTTTCTTATCGTGAATCTTATGAAAATATGTAATCTTGAGGTTGCATAGAGAATTAAGTGATATATTTGTAGTGCAAAACTAGGTTGCGGCAGGCAGCCTTTCCGTCGAGCACGTAACTATTAACTTGAAATTGAACTTGAATCCTAGTATTTTATCAAAATTATAAAGCAAAAAAGCGAACGAGTAAAAATGTGGATAGGAGACACAACACAAGGTCTGTATGGACTCAATCCTTCTTACAAATGTTAGGGGTGGTGATTTATTTGTGTATTTTGGAAATTGAAGCCCAACAAATATATGAATAAGACGATGCTCACAAGAGCTCTTAATTGATTTTCATTGCGGTCTATACAATATTATCACATGCACTACAATCGTATGAATAAAGGTGTCGATATCTTTCGATCTTGTATCTAGCTTGGATTTCCTTGCTTCCTCGCATCGAGAACATGCATCGAAAGAGAGGAATGTTGTAGTAAGAATTCAAATTGAAAACAATCAATTTTGAATGGACTAGCAATTGAAAATATTGGTATGATAATATATAGTATATAATTATTATAACCACACATAGGGTGTGTGGGGAGGTGGTGTGCTTCTTTTCCCAAAGAGTTATAATCCAAGGGAATGGGTTCTTTCCCATGTGTCGAGAATATAAGTATCGAGAATAAGTCTTGCGAATGGGTAAGATACTAGCATATTATGTGATATTACTTGAATGTCAATAGTTGTAATCGTAGTCGAACGCTAGGAAAAATCACCACGAGCAATTGCTAATACTTTTTTTGCTCTAGCTTTTGCTACAAACAAATTGGAACCAGTTAGTCGTACAAGGAAGCCTTCATTAACATGCATGTCTATCACCAAATTATATACCATTCGTCATTGCCACGTTAAATACAATTCAGTTAGACTTTGTACCCTTGCTACTCGATGGCGTTATAGATTGAGGTGCTTTCATGTATTGAACAAAAGTACATTGTTGATTCTAAAAAGAGGCATTCTTTAACATTTTGTAGAGCTCCACATGCATAGAAACTTGGACAGATTTAGCACCATTCTTTTGTAAGGCTTACCATACCTACTCACATGATTGATGTGCAGGGGGATTTTCATACTTGTTATGCTCCCCGCTCCACACAAGCGGGGGTTCAAGACTTTATTTCAGCGGTCAAGGCTAGATCACCTATTGCTACATTGCCATGGACTTTCACTCTCTTGAAAGGCTTTGAAGCTTGATCAAGGAAATTCCCTTTTTCAATAAACCCATTCTTGTCTTCCTCATCTTTGGGAAAGAGCCTTCATGAGACTAAAATCAATCCAGTCATGTCAGATGCCAACGTTCTCTCACCATGATTCTCCTCACTTGGAAAGAGGCTTTTAGCGTCTAAAAGCTTAGTGAATTTGCCCAGGTAGATTGAAAATCGAAAGAAATTGTTGGAACAATACTTGCCTTTAAACCTGTTGCATTAGAGACACTCCCAAGCAATTGTTATGCCATTAGGTGTTGATCACATCTTGTCAGGTGTTGACCACATGTCGACCATGTGTTAACACATGTCAACCACATGTCGTCAGGCGTTGACCACATGTGTCGATACATGTCAACCACAGGTTCACCCAATACCCAAGGTGACCATGCGTCGACACATGTCAACCACAGGTTCACCCAAGAGTACCATGCCCAAGGTGATCTCATCTAGAGGTGCGCACATGGAGCAATCAAGGGAATGAACAGTTGCACTTAGCGAAGACGTATACAGTGGTTTCGTGGTGCAGTGGTCTAGCTCACATGCACATGGAGTATTTACACCACTTGGACTAGAAGAGGTTGGCGAGTTAGAAAGTCGCCCAAGCCATCAAGAGAGCCAACGGCACAACAGCTATCCTCAACAGCTATAGAGATACGAGGATCACCAATCATGAGAAAGGGGGAAAATTCTTAGTGAGGGGAGGGACCCTCCAAGGCACAGGGATGAGGATGAAGGAGAAGGGGAGTATGGGGGCATTCGGCATTGATGAAGGAGCATTCGGCGTTCGGCATTGGAGAGGGAAAGAGGAGAGTGTGAGGAGAGATAGAGGCTGGAGCTACGAGCTTGTCAAGAGGAGAGAGTGTGGAGAAGATAGGGGCTTGAGTTGTGAGCTCACTTGTTGTACCTCTCTGTCCACTATGGGGATAGACCTGTGTATCTTGGCTCTTGTGACTTGTGACGATGTTCCAGAGATGTGTACTTCGGCCAATCTGATCACTCTCTCATTCTTTCTGTTTCCTTAGTATATGGGGATTGTTCACTCGTGCATGATGACTGTCTCTTCTTGCACTCATGTTGTGGATTTCTCATCTGGCATAGTGCACTCATGTGACGCGATTCACTGCATTACAGCCTACAACACCTGCACATCACTGCACGTTTCACTCCGCGCGATGCACTGCATTAGAGCTTACAACACTCTTGCTTCTCACAACAGTGGCCTTTGGCCTCCAGTAACACCTTCGAAAGGAATAGGACTCCCCCCCCCCCTTAAACAATTTATGGCGATCACAGCGGGACATTGCTAGTGTTGAGTAGCAAGAGGGAAGTGGAGTTCTAGGGTCCTAGAGGAGAGAGTTCTTATGCCAATTAGTTTTGATACCCTTGAAGGAGCTAGTGAGAGAACTAGGAGGTATTTGAGGAGAGTGGAGAGGAGACTTCTGGTTGACCAAACTCGATACAAAAAGCATTATGCAAGACGGAAGTTCGCGAAGTCTTCAGGGTGAGCACAAAGTGAACCTATTGGAGTAGTAGCTAGAGCAAGTAACTTCATTGAAACTCTCATCGATCTGGATTCTGGACCAACAGGATCCTTGGTGGTCTGATCGGGACTTTGGAGAAGAAGTACAAAGTGAAGAACGGGGAAAGAGGAAAGTACTAAGGACGAGGGCTCCTCAAAATTGCATCAAGGTCAAGAAAGCCCCTCTTCTCGTGTTGCAACGATGTCTTCATCAGTAGTAGCCACTTCAACGGGAGTAGTTCCTACTTCACTGCTGGACTTTCACTACTGGACTTGACATCCAGTGGTCAAGCTACTATTTCGTCTGCTATGCATAACCCCAATCCTTCGAGTCTAGTTTCTACATTTGTGACACCCATGGGTTCACCTTTTGCTCCGGTCATGTCCCTACCCTCTACGCTGCCATTTTCATTATCTCTACCCTTTCCTACTGTTACTTATCCATCATACATGGCTTGACCTCTTCCTTCTCCTTCCCAATTGCCTTTGCATCCTCATTGACCCCCACGTTCCCTATGTCTTCACCATCTACTTTCGCAACGGTAGTGTCTGCAACATATGCAGTACCATCTATCTCCACTATGGCTACATTAGTAGTAACTTCACCAGTGTGGTCTCCTGCATGGGGTGTTGTCTCATCAGCCGCTCCACCATATGTCTCCATGGTACCCACATTGAGTACTGCTCCGTCGGGAGGCCCTTCAGCTCTTCCACCCGCTTCAACTTCTGGGGTGGGTACAATGGTTCTCAGTCCTGGAGAAAAAGCCATACTTCTTGAGTTACTCAACAAGGTCCATGTGAATACTCAGAAGTTTAAAGGTCACCTACATGAGGATGTGGAAGCTCATGTGAGGGAATTTTTCATGGCATGCAAAGCCAAAGG
Source organism: Dipteris shenzhenensis (assembly GCF_047967505.1). Classification (NCBI taxonomy): domain Eukaryota; kingdom Viridiplantae; phylum Streptophyta; class Polypodiopsida; order Gleicheniales; family Dipteridaceae; genus Dipteris; species Dipteris shenzhenensis. The sequence goes on along the minus strand of NC_141602.1, from coordinate 57,665,659 downwards.
TGTGGAGAACGAGCATGCCTTTCTACACATATTTCCCTTGTCATTGGAAGACGCAACTGATGTATGATATATGCAATTTTTCGCTGACCATTTTCAAACTTGGACTCTAAGGGAGGAGTTTTAACAGACTTTCAAATTAGAGAAGTTTGAACATATGATTGTCTAGGAGTTGTCTACTGACACCATGAAGCTTGGGGAAAGCATCTCTAAGATGTACACAAGGATGAGGGTCTTGGTGGCAAAGATGTCTGTGCCACCTAATGATGCTGTCATGAAGGGATGGTTTTTGAAAGCATTACACCCTTACATTGGTATAGGGTTGGTTGACAAACTCCCTGAACATGCCTCAGTCCAAGACTTCCTAAAGGAAGCAGTCAAGATGGAACAGTCATAGTTAAGTTTTGCCTCATCATCAACTACGACCACCCAGCTCCCCATAGAGGAGGGCTCATACGCATGGAAGCAACTCAAGAAGGAGTTAGAAGAAATCAAATAATGTTTGAAGGATAGAACAAAGGTGGATGGTCAGTCGTCCTTTGAGGCCTAGATTAGAAGTAGTCTTTGGTGCACAGAATGCAAGGGTTCTGGCCATGGTCACTAGGAGTGTCCCTGCAAGTGTAAGGTACCTACTTCTACCTCATTTTGTACATTTTGTGGATCCATGGACATGATGCCTCTGAGTGTAGGTACCTCAAAGGATTAAGGAAGCTTTTCCAGAGTATTCTTCGGGGGAACCTCTAGTTGCTGCAATCAATAAAGTTGCACCGATAACTTATAGTCTGGCACCCGTACCTCCTGCTCCTCCTCTTGGAAAAGCATATGAGCCACCTTCTCCTCCTATCATTCCGCCTCCATTACTTCCTACCCCCCTTTGCTCCACGCTCCTGCACGCAATCCGGTTGGTGCCCCATATTTCTATCCTCAGCCTTACTATGCAGCATACCAACCACCTATGTTAGGAGGTGGATATGGACACCGTTATCAGCGTGGTCAATGGGGTGGTTTTTGAAGTGGACGTGGAGGTGTAGGAAGAGGTACCAAATTTCAAAGACCCATCATGTGTTACAAATGTGGAGAGTACGGCCGCTACCAAGATGATTGTACATAACCGTTCGGGAGACCCTCTTGTACAGAATACAACACAAACGGCCACTACACCAGAGATTGTCCCAATGGAAGAGTGGAACCTGCATCCCAAGTGAACATGGTTGATGTAGTAGTGGCGGGGGAGGGCAACAACCCCCATTTGATTAGCGCAGTGTTGGGAGCTGTGGCACAGTCACAAACAAAAGGTGACAAATGTAAGGACGACTCAGAATCAATCATCACCAGAGACCTCATCACCGACCAGTCCGGCAAGTGTTACCCCACCAAAGTCATTCTCTCCCTCCAAGGTGCATGGTATGCTGAGGAATAGGACCACCCTTGCTTGCTCTTGATAGTGGTTCAGAACCTATTCTGAAGGAGGCTCAGCTGTCAAAGGCTACCATTAGTTCCAGAAGTGCCTCATCTTTGGGTGGTTACTCTATGCCTTTAAGGTATTAGGAAGTAATTAAGAGTGTCGCGAGAGATCTTCAATCCAGTTCTGAGGATGAAGGTAGCACACCTCAGCTTCTATTCCGCAAGTCCAGAATCGTGAGGTTTGCAACCGAAGTGACAACCCTCGGACAACATAGAGAGAATGCGGCACAAGTAGGTCCGCCGTCCAATTTTTCCCCAAGCCACGCACTCAACAAAGAGAAGGAGATGGGGGTAAGACCTAGTTGTGCCCAAGAAAAGGGGAAAGGGGTGATGGAAGAGACACCACAGGAGACAATAAATGACAGTTCATAAGGACATCCTCAACCTCACATAAGCATCGACCCTCAGCCAGAAGCTAGAAGGATGAGGTCACACATGGCTACTACTAGTGTCCAACACTACTCCTTGTTTGAAGATCTTATGGGGTTTAAGCCCAACATCAATCTACAACAAATTTGTTTGTTGTCTCCCCAAATCAAGCATCAAACCATTACATTTCTCAACCACGTGCCAAGAGGTCGACATAGGGGATCCACTCGAGAGATGCCCACACTAGAGACAATACCGGCTCAGCATGGGTCCACACCAGATCTTTGCCCCGCCTATGCTACCCTCACTTGTGAACAAAGTACCAAGTTCATGGTGGATATTCATGGAGTGGAGCTAAAGGACGTCTTCCTAGATGGTGGGGCAGCCGTGAACATCATGCTGAAAGGTACACTCCAAAAACTCAGTTTGAAGTTGACAAGTGATGTTCACTTTCAAGTGTGCATGGCTGATTAGCATAGAGTGAACCAATGGGCGTAGTCAAAGGTGTTCACATGAAGATTGGTGGAGTAACTTTCTATCTAATTTTGTTGTCCTCGATATGACCAAGAATGAGCAAACTTATCCTCTACTTCTTGGTAGACCATGGTTGCGGTCCGCAAAGGCCATTCAAGATTGGTCGAATGATCAAGTTTGGTTACCCTTGGGATCCACATCCCTCGAAACAGATATGGTCACAGGATAGGCACATCATATCCAATAGAACTGGGAAAAGAGGATTTTGAAGAACATGCAGGAGTAGAAGAGGAGCATTGGGCTTGTGGGGACTGGCCCATGGGTGGTGACCAAGATGACCGAGAGGAGACGAGGGTGTTGGAAGGATTCAAAAGCTTGACCTACTTGTTGGATTGGGTTGATCAAGAAGAGGAGGAAGCTGCCATTTTGGATTGGATGGGAGCCCTGGGCTCCTTGGCAAACATTGTGGAACTATGCCAACAAGAAGATTTTGAGGAACAGCTTAGCGCTTCAAGTAGGGTATTGGAAGTCAACCAAGAAGCATGTGCACAAGGTCTAGTTGAACTAGTTTACGAAAGGATGCCTTTTGGTCTTTCCAATAGTCCACACATGTATCAGGGAATGGTGACTAGAAATACAGGATAAGGTAGTAAAGAGGACATGAATATGCCTCAGAGACAGGGGGCAGAGGGTGCTGCAGTGGACACCAATGATCATACCAAGGCCAGTGATGGTACTATAGTAAACACTGATGGTAATACACTGGCCAACATTGATGACATTGGTCAAGCTAATGCTTATGGTGCTCTAGCATACAATGATGGTACTACTGTATACGATGATGATGGTATTGCAGAGGACACCAATGGTACTCCACATACAATGATGGTACTATGGAGTATAACGATGGTAATTTAGATGACAGTAGCAGTAGTGGAGAAGACATTGATGGTGATGGTGACACTGACACATACATGGTTGATCTTGAGTGGGATCAACACCAAGAGCTTGATGTCTTGGGGAGACATAGGGTGCACACTGGATATGGAGATGAGGACATGGTTGACCTTAATCTACTTGATCTTTACATATCCGAGGCCAACCGCCCCTCCATTGATGACCTTCCTGGAACCAGTTATGAGGTGAAAGGCTTACCTTACAAGGGAATTCTCAAACAGGCACCGAGGCATCGGAGGAACATAACACCTACTGACTCTACATCTTAGTCAGTCCAAGAGAAAGAACTAGTTACTTTTCCCCCATCTTGTTTAAGAGAAGTGGAGGGGAAATTTCCCCTAGAGGATATTCTTGCACATATAGGACTCGACATGGGTGAGCCAAGTACCTCCACATCCCAATGCACTGCCTCCATTGATGAGGCACAGAACTGGCAGTACCTCAACATTGGGACAGAGGACCATCCTCGGCATTTGAAGGTAGCCACTTGGGTTTGGAAACATGATTATCTTCTAGCAACAATGAGACAGATCTTTTCAAATAGTTTGTTGATGTCTTTGCCTGGTCCTACAAGGACTTGAAGGGGGTGCCAATTGATTTCATGGAGCATCGCATTGACTTATTCCTGAATGCAGACCTTGTGATTAAAGGTCCATACCGCATGAATCCCAACTACGCAAGGCAGTCCAAATAGATATACAAAAAATGGAGCAAGGGGGGTTAATCTACCCAGTAGATTACTCTAATTAAATCAACAAAATTGTCATTGTACCCAAAAGAGAGATTGGCAAACTCAGTGTATGTGTTGACTACAGGAGTTTGAATGCTGCGATAAGACTTGTCAAGTTTCCCCTTCCCTTCAATGGTAGATTGTTGGAGATGGTGGTAGGACATGCTTTATACTCATTCATGGACGAATATAGCAGGTACACCCAAGTTCGAGTGAGAGAACAGGATCAATCCAAAACCACATTTGTTACTCAATGGGGGATGTACACTTACAGAATGATGCCCTTTGGGTTATGTAATGCACCTGCAACATTTCAACGACTTGTCACCAAACTATTCCAGAAGAATATAGGCAAGTTTCTTGAGGTATTTCTAGATGACTTCTCTGTTTTTAATGGGGTAATGCCACCTCCCATCAGAGCCGGCCATACAAAATGATCATCTACACAAGTTAAGATGGGTATTTGATAAGTGTAGAGAACTGTGCTTGTGCTTGAACCTTGACAAATGCTTCTTTCTCGCACTCTGAGGTGTTCTCCTTGGTCATATTGTTTCTACTAAGGGGATCACGACCGACCCCACCAAGGTAGAGGTGATCATCTCATTGCCTATTCCTCATACACCCAAAGAGGTGAAGTCCTTCTTAGGGCATGTGGAATATTACAGGAGATTCATACATTTTTATGCAGACATTGCTGTTTCACTGACATAGCCCCAATTCTCAGACAACTGAATTGGGATCTTATTTTTCAAGTTCATGTGGATGCTAGCGGATGGGAAGTTGGTGCTATACTGGCTCAACCTAACTAGGACTACATGATTGATTTGCCAATCTACTTTGCAAGCCAACAACTCAATGGAGTTGAATGCAGTTATAGTACCAGAGAAAGGGAGGGTCTTGGCATGGTTTATGCCATGACAAAGTATCATCATTACCTCTTAGGAAACAAGTTTGTAATCATCACTGATCATCAAGCACTTAAATATTTACTGAATAAACCTACTCTTGGTGGGACCGGTTAAGCAGATGGATTCTTCTTTTTCAAGAATTTGAATTTGACATTGTGGTGAGGGCTGGAAGACTACATCAACCTACAAACCACTTGTCTAGGTTAAGTTATGAGGAACCAACCAGTGGCATTATAGGTGAATTACCTAATGCGAACCTTTTTGGGTTGATGGCACTACATGATGAATTCTTGTTTTTGGTGGGCTGCTTCCCACCATGGTATGCCAACATAGTACAATTATTGTCAACAAGTGGCTTCCCTCTAGGTTTGACTCCAACAGAGAAACGAAAGAGAATACTTTAAGCCACTCCTTTCAAGTTGATTGCAAGTCAATTTTACAAACTCGAAAAGGACCACATCTTGAGATGGTGTGTGCTTCTCCACGAGACACAATCTATTCTCAAAGAGGCACACACTAGCATCGGTGGAGGGCATATGGCCGTGGATGCTACTGCTTGGAAGATCATGCATGTTGGGTTCTGGTGGCCCAAGCTCTTCCGTGACTGCTATACTCATGTGGCCCGATGTGACTCATGTTAAAGAGCAGGCCCCAAGCCTACAAGGTGGAGTACCTTCCTCTTAAACCATTCACTCTAGTGTCCCCTTTCTATTAATGGGGATTGGATTTCATAGGGCCCATCTCTCCTGCCACATGCCGAGGGAGTATGCTCTACTCGCCACTGCCTATGGAACCAAATGGGTAGAAGCCAAGGTAGTCAAAACTTGCACAGCCTAGGCTGTGGCCACATTTTTATATGACCAGATCATCTCCAGGTTTGGCTATCCTGCCAAATTGATGATTGATTAAGGAACTCATTTCCTAAATGACACCATTGCTGCCTCGGTCAACATGTTACAAATAGTTCACAAATTTTCATCTTCCTATTACCCACGTGCCAATGGTCTAGCTGAGAGCTCCAATCAAACTATGTGTGGGATCATGCATCATCTTTGCATCATTTGTTTAGCAGATTGGGATGGCATACTTCTAGCTGCTTTATTTTCCTACAAGATGGCATATAAGGCGAGTACTGGGTATTTACCCTTCAAGTTGGTGGAGGCCGTTATGCTATATGAATTTCATCTTCATACCCACCGAGTGCTTCCAGATAAGGACGACAACTTTGAACCTTGTACAATGGAATGATTATGGGATCTAGAGGCACTGATAGAGCATTGACATGAAGCAATCTTTGGTCAAGAAGTGTGGCACAAACAATAGAAAGCATGGCAGCATGATCGAAACCTCAAGAAGAGGGAATTCAAAGTTGGTCATTGGTATTGTTGTATTCGAGTAAGTTTCTCAAACACAAACCTAAGTTTGTGTGGTTGGACGAGACCATTTTTCATAGCCAGGCTTATCTCAAGTGGAGGCATTTACTTGGCCACTTTGGAAGGCAGACTCCTACTTGGACCAGTGAATGGGTCACGAGTAAAGAGGTACCATGTTCAATGAGGAAATACCCTCCTCACGCTTGTTAATGCCATGTTGTTTTGTCACCACCTCTCTCTCTACAAAAGGACTCCTCTCTCCACTTGGTGTCACCTTCTCTCTCTAAATTGCACCTTCTCTCTCCACCTTGGTGTCACCTTCTCTTTCTACCTGAGTGCCACTTTCTCTCTCTAAATGTGACCTCCTCTTTCCACCGGGTGCCTCTACATGGGACCTCCTCTTTACACCCGCTGTCACTTTCACTCTCTAAATCAGACCTCCTCTTTACACCGGGTGTCACTCTCTCTTTAAATGGGACCTCCTCTTTCCACCTTGCTGTCACCTTCTCGCTCTCTCTCAATGGCACCTCCTCTTTCTAGCCAGTGTCACCTTCTCTCTCCACCCTGGTGTCACCTTATCTCTAAATGGGACCTCCCCTTTCCACCCCCATGCCACATTCTCTCTCTTAATGAGACCTTCTCTTTCTGCCCGATGTCACTTTCTCTCTCCGAAGGGGACCTTATCTTTCCACCCTTTGTCACTCCCCCACCCCCTCTTACACAAACACCTCTTTCCACCTTGTCACTCCCCCAACTCTCTCTTACAAACACCTTCTCTTTCCACACTCTATCACTCCCCCACCTCTCTCTTACAAACACCTTCTCTTTCCACCCTTTGTTCCCACCCCCACCTCTCTCTTACAAACACCTTCTCTTTCCACACTGTCACTCCCTCACCTCCCTCTTACAAACACCTTCTCTTTCCACCCTATGTCCTATATCCACCTCTCTCTTACAAACACCTTCTCTTTCCACCCTGTGTTACTCCCCCACGTCCCTCTTACAAACACCTTCTCTTTCCACCCTATGTCACTCCCCCACCTCTCTCTTACAAACACTTCTCTTTCCACCCTATGTCCATCCCCCACCTCTCTCTTACAAACACCTTCTCTTTCCACCTTGTGCCACCTCTCTCTTCCACACACCTTCTCTTTCCACCCTATGTCCCACCCCACCTCTCTCTTCCAAACATCTTCTCTTTCCACCCTGTGTCCCACCCCCACCTCTCTCTTACACGCACCTTCTCTTTCCATGCTCTGTCCCACCCCCACCTCTCTCTTACAAATACCTTCTCTTTCCACCCTCTCCACCTCCCTCTTACAAACACCTTCTCTTTCCACCCTCTGTCACTCCCCCACCTCTCTCTTACAAACACCTTCTCTTTCCACCTTGTGTCCCACCCCCACCTCTCTCTTACAAATACTTCTTTTCCCACCTTGTGTCACTCCCCCACCTTCCTCTTACAAGCACTTTCCACCCTCTGTCACTCTCCCACCTCTCTCTTACAAACACCTTCTCTTTCCACCCTTTGTCACACCCCACCTCTCTCTTACAAAAACCTTCTTTTTCCACCTCTTGTCACCCTCCCATCATCACTCTCTACAACTTCCCTCTTCACTAGTGGGATCGCGCCTCCAGGCTTTTAACACCTTTGCTAATTTTGGCAGATTTGATCTTTGGCCCTCTTTTTGACTTTCTCTCTCTCTCTCTCTCTCTCTCTCTCCTCCATCGGTTCTCTCTACCGCCCTCCTCTCTTCACCACACTCTCACGGGCTATTTTTAGCAAAATGCTAATTTTAGCAATCTTGCTTTTTGCCAATTTTCCTACCTCTTATCTCCCCTTCTTCTCAATCAGTTCCATGCTTCCCTCACTTCTCCTTTCCTCCATCCTTGCATGCCTCCTAATTGCGCCATAATCCTTTCTTTCTATATCTCCTCCCTCCAGCTCCTCCTCCATCTGCTCCCTCCATCACCTCCTTCTTCAGCCTCTTCTCCCTTCTGAACCGTCTCCTCAGCTAGCCTCTCCACATAGCCCCTCCATCCGGGCCCTCTCCTTGCCATGTGGCTCCATCTTCACGCCTCTCTTGCTCCTCATGCAGCCCCCCCCTCTGGGCCCTCTCCTCACCAACTGCTCCCTCCTCGCTTCCATGCACCCCCCTCACTTCCTCCACGCACCGCCCTCCATTCCCCCTCCTCGCACCCCCACTCTCCCTCCAAGCTCCTCCTCCTCGCTCCCTCATGTGGCGTAGTTGTGCCCTCTCCTTGGCTACCCCCTCACTCCCTCCGCGCTCGTTCCCTTATGCCCCCCTTCAGCACCTTGGCCCCTCCTTGGTGGCTTCTGTGGTGGCTCCTCTCTTGGTGGCTTGTGAACCACTGTGTTGTCCTCGACATCAACAACCCCTCCTTGCTCCAATACTTCAGCGTAACCTCCTCCCTCCTTTGATCGGGGCTGTCTCCCGTGGGCTCACACTGTCTTTGCCTCTTCATGAGGACCCCCTCCTTGTTCTACTTCTCTTGACACACCCTCCTCTGCAGCACGTTCCTCTGTTGAAATCGCTTCTACTGCACCATCGTTGCTTTTCATGCCTGGCCCTCATTACAAGTACAAGCCCAGGTTACCTAAAGACAATCTCTTTGTAGGATTTCACTCTGCTAGGGTAGCCAAAGGCCCACCAACAATGGTGTCACTAAGCAAATGAGCGATTGATGACTAGGGTGCTAAGTCTACACCGCACGAAACTTCCAAACGACCTAAAACAGATGTAGATTCACCATCCTCCAAAAGTATTACTATCATCTCTGATGAGGAACTATTCCCTATTTCTAGTTCCTCAAATTCTTTGGATCATTGGGGCTCTGATTTTTTGCCTCCCACAAGCACTCTAAAGGAAACATCCAAAGAATCTAGTGGGCACAGTGTCGGTGGTAGTGATCTGGCCCAACAAAGTACAACTAGAGATCTTCCCGCTCCTCATCCTCCTTGATGCTTCGGGTTGTCTTCAAACCCTATTTGGATCCTAAGCTCAAACTATCTACCATATTATCTGCTGTTGAGATAGCACGAGTATTATTAACTGAGTTTGATGGAGTGACACTTCCCCCTGTGGACATCTAGATGTGTACTGCTTTTATTCAGTCCTATGACTTTGATCTACAAACACCTTTGTCTTCTTAGGTTCAATACATATGTTCACTCCCAGTCTCATGTCCACTTACCTTTGTCTTCCGGCTCTCCCTTTTTTGCCACCTCACACAAAGTCATGAGCATTCATGTCCTTTTTATCACAATGCAAAACTCATCGCCGAGGACATGAGTGTAGGAAAGTTCTTGATGGAAATAGTAAAGAGGTTGTCTTGGAACAATATTTGTTTACCCACTTTTACTCTGCCCCATGACACTTCTTCATCACAAAAGCCATCCATCCTCCTGCACTCAACTCCATGCTCTCCATCACTCCCTACGACTTTGCTTCTCTGTGCTATTTTACTTTTCGCAACATCGTCCGCAAGCATCGGGGCACATACACATGTACTTGTGGGCCACACCTCACTTTCTCACTGTATCGAGGGAGGGTCAATCCCCCATCCATCGTGGGGCACGTCAAGTTCCTTCATCATCTCTTTCCTCTCTTGTCAGTACTGATGCCACCTCTGGTGTTTTCACTTCCACCATTCCTGCCTCCTCTCCCCATTCAACAAGGAGATCCTCTCAAAAAGCGAATCCCGATACAACCTCCTCCAAAGATGTACAACAGGTCTCATGATTTCAAGTACATCTCCAGGCCAACTTCTCACTGCTCTTTGCTATCCCTATTGCTACCATGTGATCATGAAGATTCTTGATCTATGTGATGAAAATCTTAGTTGCTTCTCCTTCTAAGAGCTTCTCTATTGCAAGCTGATTCTCAAGGTTATTTGAATCTTGGTTTTGATCTCGCATCTCATACTAGCCTTTCAATATGTTCCAAGCCTCACTGCATACGCTGAACCAATGTTAAGACAAAAGTACTTACACTGGTAACAATAGCATGTAGTGCATCTTTGTTTCTATCTCTCCACATACGTAGAAGAGTTGCTCGCAACAAGGATCATGTTACAAGGGTTTCTTCTGCTATTGCAAATGTTTCTAGATATAGTCCTAGAACAATATCTAGGAGCTCGTATGCATCCAAAATGACATTGATCTTGAACTTCTAGAGAGTGTAATTGGTAAACATAAAAAAAAAGACTTACTACATTTGGATGGCCAGAGAATCGAGGGAGTGCTCCTTGACTTCTTGGATGATGGTTGGGATAAATCAATATCTAACAAGTTCTACTGTGAGGTGGTGCCAAGTATAGTTACCATAACGTATATGATTGCAAGCCATAATTTTATATTTTCTTTTTACTACTACAAATGCAGTAGGTTCATTGTGGATAAATTAGTTCAATGGACCAAGACCTTAACTCGTTTGGCCCTGAAAACGAAGTATTGGAGATCAAGGTCTGTGAAGGTAGGTGTAATATCAATAAGATAGTGTTGTACGCTAGCCCAGTTGCATCATGATAGTCTAGATAGAGGACAGTATTTTGAAAGAATTCTTATTCATTATCAACAACAAAAAGGTACATAGAATGTTTACAAATCGGTTCTTTATTATCTTCATATGTTATATTTACATGATTCATTCATTGTCTTCATTTGTTTACTAACAAAACATTACAATAGCTATTGCATAGGAGGGAGAGCACAATTCAATGCAAAAGCATTGCTAAGGAGATTGTTTATATTACTTCTCAAATAACAATGTATAGGATTTCTCATGACTTTTGTACATGTATATTACTTTTCAATGATTTAGCACGGTCGAGCTCAAAGAGGAGGCTGATCCTCATTTGCAGGCTGCTACTTTTTTGGATGTTTTTCTAAATGCAATTTCTATTGCTAGCTATAATGGAGACTTTCAACTTCTACTATACCTAAACACTCCTCAAGAGGACTCTGATGCACCTGCATGATCCTCTATCTTCTCCTCATGCACCAGCTCCTCCTGTACCATTTGCTCCTCTAACATCCTCTCCAACACCTCAGCAGCATCTCTTCTTGAGATTTTTGCTTCTCTACTCTAAACTATTGGAGAAGCATACTAGAGAACCTCTTCTACTAGTCTAGCTCTATACTCTCAACTATTGGGAAACATTTTGGAGAAGCTATGCTACTAGTCTAGCTCTAAAGCTATATACATACTTTGAATTGTAAGAGTCCTCCTTTAGTTGTAACAAACAGTAATGAAAACTGTAACAGTCCTCCTTTAGTTGTAACAAATAGTAAAAAACTGAACAATCCTCCTTCAATTGTAACAAACAGTAATGAAAACTATAACATACTTTGAATTGTAATAGTCCTCCTTTAGTTGTAACAAACAGTTAATGAAAACTGAAATTTTTAAATCATATATGAATCTTTTGTACATGAATTATTCATAATGGAAAGCTTATGGTTTTTACAAGTGATAAGGTCTCAACCTTTGTTTGATTTTACTGATTTCCCATATGCTATTTTTAAAGCCTTGTAAGAAGGTACCCTTGAGCTTTAATTTGAATTCAATATTTCTACCACTGACTAATGCTACATGTTATACATACTGCAAAGAAGAGAAAGAATAATTCTATGTAAAGACATCCCAAATGGGATTAATCATTGAGAGAAATCAAAACTCATATTACATGTCAATTGTATCAATACAAAAATCAGTGATACATAAGCAAAGATATCCCAAATGGGATTGTTGAGATAAATAAAAACTCATATTACAAAGTATTGTATCAATACAATGAGTGAGTTATAATCAAAATCTAAAGTCCAACTATGATGATAGTATCTACTCCTATGCAGATGAAGTCAGAGGCTATTGTGAAGGCTACTCATCAGGGTGAGGCTACTCCATCAGGCTACTGTAGATGCTCTATATGTCGATGATGGCCCTCATTAGAAAGCTTCTTTTGATGAAGAGTTTTAAATAATGTAGGGAAAAGGAAAAGGGGTTAAGAAAGATTATCAAGTACCCCAAGGAAAGGACATCATCACATGCCCCAGAAGGTTCCAAGTCAAGAGAAGAAACAAAATTATATGATGAGCTACTTTTTGCCTTCCTTCATAAGTGCAATGCCAAGCATGATTTCTGCATTTTCTATGAAATTTTCAACAAGGAGCTGGATTATTTAGATTTGGTTGATCAACACATTGAATTTTTGGATGAACAACGCAACATTTTCCAAAAGCTCACAAGGGAGGGCAGGGTTTGTATTGGAAATAAGTATCACATCAACATAAAGAATTTATTGATAAATAATAAGTTTAGGACTTCTATTCATAAGAGATATGACCTTTTGCCAAAGCATGTTAAGGCAAAGTGCAACATGCACAATAAAAAGTACAAACTTCTAGAGGAATGTTTGGGGTTTGTACTGTACCTAAACTATCATCAAGTTGACACTAAGGAAGGCTTGGAGATGTAAGAGGATGAGGAAGAAGATGAGAGGCCCTGGGATCAAGAGGAACTCCAAGTGGAGGAGGAAGTATGAGAGAACGAGGATAAAGAGGAGGTGATAGATGTAGTCAAGGAGAGAGATGAAGTTGCTACACTCGACCTTGTGGCAATAAGGTCAGATACACTTAGTGGGCCAGTAAGTATTGAAGGCCTTGACATTGAAAGATGTAGCCATGCTATGGCATTGCTTCCCACTTTCCGAATTGGAGATATGGACTATACTCTTCTTCATGACATTCAAGTAATATTTGACTTGAGGGCGGATTATGCACTAGCATTGATTGCCCAAGCCTGCCATATGGATCTTTTGGAGTAGCATGGAGACCAAATGGAGAGAGCAAGATGATGAAAAGGTAGATTTTATTCATGAGAGTCATGCCCAAGATATAGGCACAAGTTAAATCCAGTAGTGACATCATATGTGAGCTTAGTAGAGCATCTAGATCCACAAATCGCTCAATTAGGTCCATGATTCTCTCAATCACACCTACTCTAGCACACCTACTCTCACAAACTCCTAGCATAGGAATCCTAGCCCTTAGGCACACACCCATACATCAATTTGTCCTTCATTCCCCCCCACATATTGATGACCTCATCCCTCAACAGTAGTACATGGGATGCTCCATGGCTTGCCCACCATCATGTGGCAACACACATGGCCCCAACCTGTGACTCACTCCTAGAATTCTTGGTTTACAACTGGGAAATAGACAATGACTATGCATGGGAATACCCTATGGGTCCAACAAGGTAAAACATAAGACTAACAATCATTTAAGGGGGACATCCCAAGGCAAAGAACTCTTATTTACCACACACACAAAAATCTACTTTAAAGATGTGGGGGAAATACCCTGCTTTGATGGCATATCTTGTCCTTTTCCTCCTTCTCTTCCAAGCTACCATAGTGTGAGGTACATTGTCATTGGAGAGGTTCTTGGTGTAGCCCTTCTTGTAACTCCTTTGCCCTTTGATCTTTCTTGCATCCTTCTTCTTCATACCTTCTCTCTTAATGAGGTATGCTACCAAATGAGTAGCTTCAATCAAGTTAACTCAAGTACATGATCACATGCATCCCATATGCCTTCACATAGATCAAATATGAAGAGGGTCTTACCACTTGTTAGTAAAACAAGGGCAGTGTCTACTCTTGTACATAGAAGCTCATGAATGTATGGCAAAATATAGTCAACCGAATGCAAGTACATTTTATACATCATGAAAGATACTGAAACCATAACTAAGGCATCTTCAAAATAAAAATCATAATGGTTGTAGTTGAAATATTGTTCCACTCATATCCATTGGAAACCATCATGTAAGTCATAATATATTCTTCCTTCATGTAAGCTCTTGTCATAGTCAAACCACATTTGTTAACTAGTCAACTAGTCAACAAGATAGTATGCCTTGAAATCCACTTCAAAGTACAATAACTTCAATCCTCAATATAAAGGATGAAAAATGAATTCAACCTTCCAACGCTGATAGTCAAAGATCATTTTGACTGAGATTCAGTCAACACATATAGTCAAACTTTGACTATCCCTTCTAAATGCAACCAAAACCAAAGAAGAGAGTATTCTGACTGGTTTTTCAATCACTACAACTCGAGGTTAAGACCAATGCTCACCAAACTTTGCAAGGAGCTTAGCAATAGGGTTGCCCAGCTCCTTGTGAAAACATTTGGCAATCAGTTGAGGCAGAGAGTAGAACAAGCACGAGTTCTCATTTAGCTTGCAGGAGCAACCATGGCAAAATGGCAGCTTCTCCTCTTGATCCCACCAGTCAAATGAGTTGCCCTTGACTGAAGATCATGGGCTGAAGAGGTTTGTCAAAACGTTGAGTGGGTTAGGAGATCAAGCACTTGCAAAATTGACTGAAGATGGAAGATGGTGACTTTTGCACAGACAATGCCGGGCTGTAGAGTAGCACGTTTAACAGATCCACCATTGAGAAGAAATGCCCTGGAGTAAGGAAGCTCCAGCTAAGAGGATAGTAGCAATGGTGAAGCAGATCTCATGGATGAAGCCCTCCAAGGTCAGCTAAGAAGAGGAGAAGAAGATAAAGGAGAAGATGAAGAAGATGAAGGAGGTGATGACACATGGCACACGTGGGTAGAAGCTCAAGGAGGATCATATAGGCTCTGATACCACATGTTGGAGTAGCATGGAGACCAGATGGAGAGAGAAAGATGATGAAAAGGAAGAGTTTATTCATGAGAGTCATGCCCAATATAGAGGCACAAGTTACATCCAGTAGTGGCATCATATGTGAGCCCAGTAGAGCATCTAGATCCACAAATCTCTCAATCAAGTCCATGATTCTCTCAATCACACCTACTCTCAAACACTCCTAGCATTGGACTCCTAGCCCTTAGGCACACACCCATACATCAATTTGTCCTTGAGGATCCTGAGATCATTGCGGAGGATGGCCCTTTCCATGGCATGGAAGACAACTTAAAGTCATATGAATGTCTACCCATGTGCTTTGAAGAAGCTCAAAAATGTATGGGAGACTATAGCATCAATGATGAGACATTCATGAAGATTCAAAGAGACTTTGAATTTGACAAAATAAAAAAAAGGGAGGAGCAGAAAAGAGTACGAGAATATATCATAGAGAGAAGCATCTTCCTTTGGAAGGACAAGGATCTAGACGCATATGAGAATATGAAGGTGAGGAATCTTGTCTTTTGGTAACTCTACTCTCATTTTCATTTGAGTGATCTTGTCTTTTGATATCTCTGTTCTCATGTTGCATACATCCTTATGTTCAAGAGTCCACTTTTCCCCACACTTAACAGCATAAGTTGGCTCTTTCTCTATTGTCCATAATGGCTCTTGAATGCTATTTTATTTTTCATTTATAAATTCCAGCATTAGTCTTGCCTCCTGGCTTTGTATCAAAATATCTGTATGAGTTGGCATATGACATCTTACCACATGATACAATAGGAAATCTGGGGAATGGTGCTGTTGTAGATTTCTTATCATACCAATCAGTCCATTTGGGCTTCTTTTCAGAATCATGCACAAAATGTCAATAAGAAAAAAATGAAATTTTATTACCATGTAATGTGTTATGTTGCAAGCTACAACTCACGCTTATCATTCTTGGTCTAAGTCTATTTGTCAAAAAGTATGCACTGAATGGGATAGAGCTTGATACCAACCTCGAAAGGAGGAGGGAGGGGCAAGAAGAGAGGGGGGTCTGGGGGTGGTAGCTCCCATAGTTGGGGCCTCTGCCGATGGTACAATCTATATATGATCTACACTTGGCTTCACAGGAATTTCTAAAGGGTATGTCATGTCGACCAGTTGATCAAGCACACATGGTGCACTATATAATAGTCATCCTTCTTGTCTCGAGACACTTGAGAGCTTTAGTTCTCATAGTCCTTCATCCAGCATTTGTCCAGATCACCATCAAAACTCTCTCTTCAGAGTGCATGGTGGATAGCAGCCATCACTTGTGTTAGTAGTTCATTATCTTCTACTTGTGTTTTGTTGTTATCTTTTGATACATACCAATTTCTTTCATTGTATGAGAGTTTAGGTGCTTTGAGTGATAGTGTTCGATGCAAGTTAAATGAGTTTTTGTAGCAAAAAACATTTGGAGTTATGTCTACCCTGCAGTTAAGTAGCCCTCGTGGCCCCAAGGACTCAAGTGCAAAACATGTGAGGTCATCCAAGCAAAGGCAAGCTTGATGGGGGTACATTGTCTCATAGACCCATTAGGTCTTTTGCAGATGTTAATAGATCTTTCTTTATTTATTTCTTTCTTTCTATAGGTGAGCATTGTTTTTCACACCTTGAGTAGATACTTGTTAGACAGATTAACAAAAAATAGTGATTGTCATGCATACATTGATTTTTACATTTCTTGAGCAATGCCTAGACGTAAAGATCGTTGAACTTCTACAAATAGCTTAGCCCTATATATTTGTGTCACACTACTAGGAGGCAATGGCCAGTCTATCGATTTCCATGGCTGAATATCTTGTTTCCTCAACACATCGTGAGTGATTGCTTTGTCCAACAATTCATAAAAATGGTCATAGAAGAAGATACCTGTCTACACTAATTGAGTTACAGATCTACCTTGATTTGTAATTCTCCTATTGCTCCATTCAAGACATCCAAGAATCCCAAAATGCACTCCACAGGCTGCCATTCTTCATATGATGATGGATACAAATCTGAAAACCAAAAAACATTTTAGATTACATAGAACACAACAATGTTCGAAACAATCATTCCAAAACTGAAAGGGTTAAAAACTCACAATTGGACTTGTGCCATGGAAGATAATCTTGATAACCATGCAGCACAAGTTCATTGTGCATATATACATGCTCGACTAGTATTTCCTTAATACCTTTTTTACCATCTATTGTTTTGAAATCTTTGACCCTGCCTTTCCAAGATGCCAAAAATATATTATTCGACCATGGTTTTTTCCTCCATGTTGGGACTGCATTAGCACCTAGCTACCCTTTGACACAACCATCTTTTGCCAGCGACCATCTGCATTCACCCTATTGGCAAATTCTATAGATGATATGCATGTAGGTCATCGAGAAACAACTCTCACCTCTATGTCTTGGTCTTTTGCATTTTGATTTACACACCACTTTGCATTGGGCTGCCATGGGTTGCCTATTGACATGGATGATTCATGAAAGAGAACCAAACTTGCAAATGGGTGAAATGCAAGTGAGAGAACTTGAAGGAAAAGTAGGAATGCAAGAAAAAAGCACGTTTAGGCAAGAAAGACTCCATGGGGTTCCTATTGCCATGGATGGAAAATGCAAGCATGAGAATGGGGGGGGAAATAGGCCCAATCCTAGACTCGAGAAAGCACATTTGAATCTTTGATTCGTACAAGTAGGAAAACTAGTTTAGGAGGGAAATCATATTTGAGTTTCTGACCTTTTTTGAACATGACTCCTCGTTAGGTTTATACAGTTGTACATCCATAAAGTTTTGTTTCTTTCACTTATTATGTGAAATTATTTTGTATTTTCTCTATTTTCCCAATGTTACATTGCTCTCTTGTGATTGGTGGAGAGGGAATTTTCATTTTGGCCAAGAGGCCCCAAAATGAGTTCCCTTTTTTCCTAATGATAAATCATTTAGTGAAGAGGAGATTAGTAGAAGATACATTTCAAGACAATGGATTAATCAATTGGACCTCTACAAGATATCATTTTAAGGCTAATGCATTGAATTAAAGCACCTTAGTAATACCTCTTTTAGTTCTCTATAGAACTTTAGGGTTAGAGAACAATCTTGTTTAGATAATAATTAACTTACACTAGTCTAATTATTATGGTAGGCAACCTAGGGGAAAGTTTGGTTTTTTGAGCTCACCTGGGGCAAGTGTCCCAATTATAAGACCTGGATTTATGATTTATTTCAGATTGTACTCGTTTTAGTACTATGTATACTAATGGTGATGCATGAGATCTAACTTTGGCACCTATCCCTTTCGGAGGTGTTACCAGAGGCCAAAGGCCACTGGTGTGAGAAGCATGAGTGTTGTAAGGTCTAATGCAGTGGATCACGCGAAGTGCACTGTGCAGTGATGTGCTGGTGTCGTATGTTGTAATGTAGTGAATTGCCCCGCATGAGTGCACTATGCCAGAAGACGATCACATGAGAAATCTACAACATGAGCATAAGAAGAGACAATCATCATGCACCAGTGAACAATTCCCATATACTAAGGAAACAAAAAGAATGAGAGAGTGACCAAGTTGGCCGAAGTACACATCATTGGAACAACATCACAAGTCACAAGTCACAAGAGCTAGAATACAGAGGTCTATCTCCATAGTGCATAGAGAGGTACAACAAGCGAGCTCATAGCTCAATCCCCTATGTTCACACACACTCTCCTCTCAGGGCGAGCTTGTAGCTCCAGCCTCTATCTCTCCTCACACTCTCCTCTCTCCCTCTCTAATGCCAAACGTTGAATGCTCTATGCTCAATGCCAAATGTCCCCATACTCCCCTTCTACTTCATCCTCATCCCTATGCCTTGGAGGGCTTCTCCCCTTGCTAAGAATCTTCCCCCTTTCTCCTGATTGGTGATCCTCCTATCTCCTTAGTTGTTGAGGATAGCCATCATTGTGCTGTTAGCTCTCTTGATGGCTTCAGTGGACTTCTTGACTCACTAGCCTCTTCTAGTCTAGGTGGTGTAAATACTCCATGTGCATGTGAGCTGGACCATCGCGCCCTTGAACCACTGTACATGTCTTCGCCATGTGCAACTGTTAATGCCTTTGGCTGCTCCATGTGCAAAGCTCAACCTCCATCTGCACAGCTCTATATGAGATCACCTTGGGCATGGTAACTGTGGTTGACATGTGTCAATGTATGGTTGCCTTGGGTATGGTACTCCTGGGTGAGCCTGTGGTTGACATGTATTGACACATGTGGTCCATGCCTGAGGACATGTGGTTGACATGTCTCTACACATGGTCGACATGTGGTCAATGCTTGATGACATGTGGCCAATGCCTGATGACATGTAGCCAATGCCTGATGACATAGCGATTGCTTGGGAGTGTCTCTATTGCAACAGTTTCACATGTCTATAGGCAATCCTACAACAATATTTTGGGCCTGCATTGATTTAAGTCATTGTACATTAACATGACCAATGCGTTTATGCCATATATCAATATCTGCAACTACACTGATCCCATGTGCAAACATTGCTACACTCAATTCAGGCATGTCCACATCCAACGTAAACATCCTGCCCTTCTTCTTTCCTTTTGCTATCAAGCGACCGTTATTTTTCATATCCTCGACAAAGCATCCATGAGGATTAAATCTGACCTGCAAGCCCTGCTCAACCATTTGACCAATAGAAACTAGGTTCTTGGTGATATTCAAGACATGAAATACAGCAGAAGGTATTTCTTTTTCCCATCCTGCATAGACAAAGGAATTTTACCAATCTGCACAATAGGATGTGTAGTATCATCACCAGTCTCCACAAATCCTGGTCTATCCATTTTCCTTGCATCCTGCATCCATTCTGCATGACCTGTCATGTGGTTTGATGCACTTGAGTCAACATACCACACATCATTTCTTTCTTCTGCACTTGTCATATAGAATTGGTCATGTGCTGCACCATAAATAGATGCTCATTTCTGTCATCACCCTGTCTACTAGAAGATGCATAATTGCCTTGCTGCAATTTTCCATTCATAATGTCATTCTGCTTTTTGTAGCAGTCTTTAGCTATATGACCCATTTTACCACAATAGTAGCATTCAACATTGCTGTTTGCATTTTGGCCTCTCTGCCATCCACCACGACCTCTTTGGCTCCCCCTGCCTCTAGAGTTACTACGTCCTCCTCCAAAGGACTGGTTTTCTTGAGTTTGCTGCATATTCTGATTTCTACCATGGCCTCCAGATCGGCCTCCTCTACCTCTACCTCTACCTCTTCTAGCATTTGAGTAGAAGACAGTTTCTTTTGAAGTTCCTCTTGAAGAAGATGCACCACCATTTCTCTGCTCTTCAAAAATTAGAAGAGCAAACAACTCCTCAAAATCAGGAAATTTTTCACGGACGGTAATGGATGTCCGGAACTATGCATAATCCTTTCCTAGACCATTCAAGGTCACAGAAACTAGATCATCATCTTCCACTGGTGACCCAATGGAAGCAACTGCATCTGCAATTTTCTTCACCTTCATGTGGTAGTCATTGATGCTCATATTTTCTCTCTGCACATTGTACAACTCCTGCTTGAGCTGCATTTTCCTGGCTTGCAGATTTGTGCTGTACATTTTTGCAAAGTATCCCATGCCTCCTTTGGCATACTTGCATCCTGAATATGCACAATCATAGAATCTGAAATACTAATAGACAGCCAGTACATAACTTTTCTGGCTCTCTCATGCCATCCTTTAAATGCCTTCATTTCCTGTTGATTGGGAACATTAGGAAGAACTGGTTCTTCTTCATTTCCTGTCATGAACTCCCAATAGCCTTTTCCCATAAGGAAATTTGTCACTCTAAACTTCCATGCTTGGAAGTTGTTCTTGTCAAGCTTTTCAGTGACAATCTATGAAAGAGAATCAGACGCCATTATAGAACACTGCAAAATATTCTATCATTGTAAAAAACACAGGTTATGCCTCACACGGGCAAATCTGCAAAACTGACGAAAGTGGTATTTGACCACACAGTCACTTCCTAGTGATGATTTTGCATCAATAGGCAATAAGGATGATTCTGTAACTCCTAGTATCTCTGCGCACAAGCATACGATGCAATTTCTGCGGCAACTTTTTACCAACCTGTAGAGCAGTGGTCACACAGCAAAAACAGGGCCTTTTTCTCAATGCTTCGGAGAACTTTCGCCTCCAAAACGGGCCCGAAAATGGCCTCGAATAAGAAAAATAAAGTCACCAAGGGCTTTGCCCTTGCCCACAGCATATATTGCCCTCTCGCCACATCACGAAGGGCATCTCAACTTGAGACAATGCACTCTTGCACTTTCCATCTGTGCTACCTGCAGAGATTTGCTCCCAAACTCGAAAAAGGAAAGCAACATTGGTCCTCT
The DNA here is from genome assembly GCF_047967505.1 of Dipteris shenzhenensis. Classification (NCBI taxonomy): domain Eukaryota; kingdom Viridiplantae; phylum Streptophyta; class Polypodiopsida; order Gleicheniales; family Dipteridaceae; genus Dipteris; species Dipteris shenzhenensis. Next base: position 57,644,255 of record NC_141602.1, on the reverse strand, counting down.
TACCAGGACACCACGAACTTGGTTTGCTTTCTTGAGCTCCTTACCACGAACCAGGCTTTGATACCATGTGAAGATAGTGGGAGACAAGGAAGGAGTCTCACTTGCGGATTTCTCACATACACAATGGGGGAATACACACAAAGGTGGAGGCTAAAAACAGTTTTCCTCTTCTTAGTTGTGAAAGCCAAAAGAACTCTAGTACAAAGAAATAGGAGAACCCTATATGTGGGTCTCAAACCAAACTCAGCTAACTAAGGTGGCATACTAACTGAGCCACGAACTAGAGTAGATAAGGATAGCTATCATCCAGCTATTATTCATGGGCGGTGTACCAACCGCATCTGCAACTAACAAGTCGGTGACATAAATGCACAATGGTCACCCTGGCATATCATGAGTGGAGCTCGATATCTCAACAATGACTGCAATTGTGAAAGTAGTGGCAAGGCAAGAGGATACAACTGTAGTCCATTGTGAAGACCGAATGCCACTCCATGTACACTTGATGTCAATGAACCAAAGGAAGTGGCTCTCAAAGATGAATCCGAGGGGGTCACCAATACAACACCTGTCATCACTGGTTGATCATGGGGCAGACCCAATGTGACCATACCAACTGTATGTCTTGAGGTCACTAGTGAAGCATGCACAATGGCCATTGATACCAACTGTATGTCTTGAGGTCACTAGTGAAGCATGCACAACGGCCAACATACTAACAAAAGAGGCCTTGAAAGCATTAATATTGTATTTGGAGCTTCAAGTTCAAGTACTTATAGCCCAAATGGAAGCAATATAAGAGAAAAATAGTTTTGAAGAGATGATTAATTGATTGAAATGTGCATGATAAGGTATCAAAAGAGAATATTCCCTTTCCTTAAGGCTCATCGATGTGTTTTTAAAATTCTCTTTAAATTGAACACGTGGTTGACTTTCCAATACATTATTCCATGTGGATTTCCTCAAGTGATCCATGTAAGGAATGTTGCCTCTAATGTCTTGTGTGAAGAAGGATTTCTTTGGTCTTCATATCAAAGAAATGCATGATCGCTTTGCTCACCAATCCAAGTTTGTTAGTTCTCGAGACAACTCTACTACATCAACATTAAATCAAACCTGTGCTCAATTTGAGAGTTACCATCTCAACATAAGCTTCTAGCTCATCCCCTGCTCCATCTTCAAATTGAATGTGTGATCATTTTCAAGCCTCAATAAATACTATAATTGTTCAAGAGCCTTCATTAACAATAACTACAAATAAAATGCTTTGACTTAGTATATGACCCTTCAAGACATACAAGGTGTTTCTTTGTGTTGGCACCAAGAATAAGTAGTTAATTTGCATAAGATCTATAAACTTAAGACACATAGACTTTAAGTTCTACAAGGGCATTTTTCGGAGTGCTTTTCAATAGTGAGGGTAGTACATAGAAGGAAAATTTTTGATAAACTCTTTGGCATTGGTCACTTTGTAGGTGGTTACTTAAGTTTGGAAAAGCCATTTGTTGCCATTATATGTCATTTCTAGTAGGACTAGATTACACATTCCATAGTTTGGTAGAAAAAGCTCGACCATGTGTTTGGTTTTTAGAGCAGGGATTCATGTGGTGTGGGGGTTAAAGGCCACTATACCTTAACCCCAGTTATGTACAATACTCAAACACACACATATATATAGATGACATAGAAGACTAGGGTGTCCTGCACCCACCAAAAACTTGTGTGGCTCTCTCTTCAGGCTCTTGCTCTCTTTCGTTTTGCTTTTGTTGTTGAGATCTATCAACTGGTATCAAAGTGCGGGTGTTCTAGTTGAGCCTGGGTGTGAGCCTGAAGCCCGAAGTTTGCTACTGCTATAGCTCTAAGGGAGGAAGGAGAAGCTCCATGGTGTGATTTTACTTACATCCTGGTGAGTAGAGACCTTGCAAAGACCTTTGGAAAGTTTCCTAAGTGGTTTTTTGCAAGCTGCAGGTGGTTTTGGAGGCAAAATACATTTTTTGATGATTCCCTTATTCCTTTCAATGAGATTGAGAGTCCGTAATGACTTGTAGAGGAAACCATTTCCTGATTTTGGTATCCATTGCACTTTGGGAGTTTGAAAACCCCTTCATTCTTGAATTTGGGATCATTTCATTGGATTTCTGACTCATTGTCTTTGTTTAAACGTTTTTTTGCCAGTGTGTTAGAACTCAAGTTTGAAGCAACCATACACAAATCTATCAGTTCTGGTGGACTCAAGAGGTCCTAAAACTTCTCTATTGCTCATTATTTGCAATCCAATGGTGTTTACAAACATGTATCTTTGAAAAAACTTTTTTTGGTCCGTGTGTTGGACCTGATGATTGGGACCACGGTTTCCAAAACCATCTATTCCATTGCATTCCGGAGGTCCAAAAGCCTCTACTTGTCAGCTCTTGTGCAATTTCGTGGAGATTTGGAGAAGTTTCATTTCTTTGAGATGTCAAATTGTCCCATTTAAAGGTTCAAACCTTTGATTTTGATTACAGGTCAATTGCAAGGGTTGACTCTTCATTTCCCATTCATCAATTGGGATTTTGGAGTTCTAGGAGAAGAGAGATATTTGCAGATTATCTTGCTGAGTCCAATTATGTAGTGATGCCCATGTTTTAAGGCATTCCAATTTCTATTTTCACTAGTGATCATTGTTGTGGGCCATGATTTTTTGGATATACCTTATACTGATCACTTTGGTTGCAGTTTGAGTCATGTGTGCTCACTCGTGGCTTGCATTGGGTTGGAGTGGATGCTTTACAGGACATTTGGATGCATTGTGATCCTTGTTGGATGCACTGATAGGCCCAAATTGCCTTGTGGGATGCTTTATTGATGGACGTTTAGCACACAGATGCTATTTTATGATGAGGGACATCTTTGACACATTGTGCAATTGATGCACTGATAGTGCTATGCTCTCTTGGATGAGACATTATTGATGCTTATTCCCATGGATGGTATTTATGCTTGGCATTTGGCTCTTATTGGCATTAGGCTTGCCATTGTTTTGCCATTATAGTTGGCATTTTCTTTTGGGCCAGATTTGCTCATATGGATGCATAGTATATACACATGAGTCAAATGCATTTTTTATGCTTTGAGCCTTTGAGGATTGGTGATATTACCTTCCATTTTGGCATACACATGTGGGTGCACCTGGTATTTGGTGTGATTTCTATCTTGCAGGTACTAGCCCTGTAGTACTAGCCCTGTACTAGCATTTGGGATTTTGTTTCATTTGCATCATGGCATCCTCTTCCATGTTTGAAAAGTTTTTCAGCATTAAAAAGTTTGATGGGACAAACTTTTCTTTGTGGAAAGAGCAGATAAGGGATGTGCTTATTCAAAAGAAGTAGATTAAACCCTTGGCAAAGATTGCTGCAAATATGTATGAGGATGATTGGAATGAGTTGGATGCATTAGCAAAGTCTACTATTAGACTTAATCTTATAGAGTCATTTTATTTCACAGTATTAAATGTCTTACTCTCATTTGCATATATTTGGATGTGAGGCATATGCACATGTGCTAAAAGAGCTTTAGAAGAAGCTAGGTCCTAGAAATGCATCTTTATGGGTTATGGTGAAAGTGGAGAGATGGGCTATCATCTCTGGGATTTAGAAGTAAAGAAGATCATACGAAGCCATGATGTGGTCTTCAATAAGAAGAAGATGCATAAGACACCCATGAAATATGTGGAAATGAGGAGAATCACTTTCCAGGATGTGAATCCACCCGATTATGTTGATAAACAACAAGCTATCCATGCACCAAATGAAATGGTGCCACCAGGTACTCCCACAGGTACATAATCAAGGGCAGATGATGAATAATCTATTGGTGGACATGATGAGCCAAATGTGGCTGATATGCAAACGGGACAACCAACTAAAATGCCCTTGATAAGATCATCTAGAGTGCCTAGACCGCCTAAGAGATTTGTTCTAGGGGTAGACTATGTGATGCTTACTGATTGCAGGGAGCCTTCTTGCTATAGAGTGGCTATGATGTGTGAGGATCAGCACAAGTGGGAGTGTGCTATGCAATCAGAGATGAATTCACACTCATGAAAAATAATACTTAGTACTTGGTTTCTTTGCCACATGGAAAGAAAGCATTGCCATGCAAATGGGTCTACAAGATGAAGGTCAGAGGTGATGATGTGCCTAAGTACAAGGCCCGTTTGGTTGCTAAAGGGCTCAATCAAGAGAAAGGTGTGGACTTTGAAGAGATCTTCTCTCTGTTTGTGAAGATGACCATGCTTAGATGCGTACTTGGCATGGATGATTTTTTTAGCTTAGTTTCATTAAGAAGCTAGACTTTTATATTGGCGTCGAAAGTTTTAATGCCCTAATAAAAATACATGGTTGAAACATTCACCAGGATTTGAAACTTTTATGCAAAAAAATTTAAAGTTTTGTGAGGATTTACATTTTTCCCTTCAAAATTCAAAAGAAAATATATTAAAAAGTACTACATCCTACCAATATCGTGAAACTAAAAAAATGAGCTTGAAAACTTTCGTCAAGATTTTATATTAATATGTAAGCATAGCTTCGATAAAAACATCCCTAGTACTTGGACACTTGGTAGTAGAGGATATGGAGTGTATGCAGATGGATGTCAAGACAGCTTTCTTGCATGAGGAAATTTACATGGTACAACCAGAAGGTTTTGAAGAAAAGCGCAATGAGCATTTGGTTTGCAAGCAAAATTCAAAAGAAAATATATTAAAAAGTACTACATTCTACCAATATCGTGAAACTAAAAAAATGAGCTTGAAAACTTTCGTCAAGATTTTATATTAATATGTAAGCATAGCTTCGATAAAAACATCCCTAGTACTTGGACACTTGGTAGTAGAGGATATGGAGTGTATGCAGATGGATGTCAAGACAGCTTTCTTGCATGAGGAAATTTACATGGTACAGCCAGAAGGTTTTGAAGAAAAGCGCAACGAGCATTTGGTTTGCAAGCAAAAAAAGAGTCTCTATGGCCTTAAATAAGTGCCTAGAGAATGCAATCAAAAGTTTGATGCTTTCATTCGGTTCCAGGGTTTTAGAAGAAGTGAGATTGATCACTGCCTCCAGACTAAAAGGGCTAAGGATAATAGCCTGGTACTCCTAGCACTTTATGTGGATGATATGCTATTAGCTAGCAAGAACACTTATGAGCTAGATGCATTGAAGGCCAAGTTGCATGAGGCCTTTGACATGAAGGATGTGGGACCTACAGGTCATATTCTTGGTATGCGCATCATGCGTGACTGGACTAGGAAACTTCTATGTCTTTCACAATAGAAGGAGTATGTTACAAAAGTGTTGCAATGTCTCAATATGGAGGGGGGGAAGGAAGTAAGTACTCCATTTCCTCCATATGTGAAACAGAGTCAGGCAAATAGTCCCAAATCAGATGAGGAGAGGGCCATGATGGCCAAGGTTCCTTATGCATCAATGGTTTGGAGTCTTTATGTATGCTATGATAGCTACTAGATGGACATTGCATTTATAGTGGGAGTTGTCAGTAGCCAATATATGGCTAATCTAGGAAAGAGGCATCGTGTACTTGGGTACATAGATTCAGACTATGTAGGGCATGTGGATAGTAGGAGATCCACTTTTGGCTATGTGTTCACCTTTATAGGTAGTGCAGTGTTGTGGATGTCTTGCGCATAGAAGTGTGTTGCTTTGTCTACCATAGAGGCCGAGTATGTTGCAACCATAGAGAGTTGCAAGGAGGCTATATGGCTTGATCGGCTAGTGGGAGACTTGGGGATTCATATAGGTGTACCGACATTGCATAGTGATTCCATGAATGCTATTCAGCTTCTAGCATGGAATTCGGGCTTTCATGCAAAGACCAAACACATTGAGGTCAGGTATCATTTCATCAGGGAGGTTCTTGATTACAAGCGCATAGAGCTTGTTAAGGTTCATATAGATAATGACCTTGCAGACATGTTGACTAAGAGTCTACCTAGTCAATGGTTTGAGTATTGTCCTGTATTGATGGGCATTGGATAATATGCTCACTAGCTATTCTCCCTTAAAGGAACATTGGACTTTAAGTGCAAGGTTGTGGGGTTAAAGGCCACTCTACCTTAACCCCAGTTATGTACAATACTCAAACACACATATATATATATGGATGACATAGAAGATTAGGGTATCCTACACCCACCAAAAACTTGTGTGTCTGTCTCTCTCTCTAACTCTTTTCTGTTCTGCTTCTGTTGTTGAGATATCTCATGTGGAACAAGAAGCTTTTTGGGTATTGCATTTTCTATGGGTGTGATGGCATGGGAAACTTGATGGCATAAGGAGCAGGATTCTCTACCCTCGACTACTCTTCTACTATGTACTCTTGAAAAGGATCCGTAACTTTTGAGGGAAGCATCCATAAGTACACCTCTCTAAGGCACTTAAACTAACAAGGCAGGATTCAAGAAAGGTTTAGGAAGGACGAGATGCCAACACTTGGAAACCAGCCTTGGTTGACACTCTACATAGTCACATAACTTTGCCTTTCTGGAATATATCTTGGCACTAATGAAAGTTTGGGATGCAGTTATGCTATTTCCATAGAAGAAATTGTTCTTGTTGCGACCTCTCTAGGCAGCTCCAATTAGGTCTATGCTCTTTTGCCAAGCCCCTTGCATCCTAGCTCATGGACTGCCTTACATCTTATGCAACTGGAAAGGGAAAGTATCTTGTTGCAAGCTTTGCCTATGGGTCAAGAGTTGATATGGGAACAAATGAAGGGTTGACTTCTTGTAGGGATGCCTTTGCTTAGACCTTTTTCCTTTCTTCTTGTTTGTTGCCTCCTCACAGGCTATGAAAACTGGATTTTTGCGAGAAAGGCTACAAGGAGGAGGTCGTGGATCGTCAATATTTCAATTTTTGCTTCAAAAGTTTAAAACAGAGTCAAGGAAAAATTGTTTATGGACTGCTATTTGCAACCGCTTACTCTACTCATGCATATGTTGCTCGTTGAAATTGGATTTGGTAGTTTTAAATGATGTCTGTTAATGTTGAGAAGTATCATTAGCAACACATAGAGGGCCTTTGGAAGACTTACTTTCCAGGGATTAAGGAGGGGGAGGTGTTTCCTACATTGGTGCCTTTGGCTAGTCCTCTTTTAGTAGTATATGTTAGCTATGTGCATGTTTGGAGTTACATCTTGTTTATCCACAAGCTTGGATCGGTTACTTGAGCATTGGAAGGCCTTAATGGCTGGCATGCTTTCATAGTCATGTACCATATGGAATGGCAGCCACCTCAAGCTACTGGCACTACTCAAGGCCTAAGAGAGCCTTCATCTTTACTTGGTTTGATGATTGGGCTTGCTTGCTGCTGTCACCTTTTACATCCCTTAGATGCTAGTAAATTTGTGAACATGATTATAGTATAGTTCATGTCTTGCTTTGTGTGATGGATTAGATCTGACAAGGTAAGGTTTAAGCTTTTTTGTATGTAAGTCACTTGCTGCATTATATTGTATGCACTTCAAATTCATGGTGTTGATTGAGTGTAATGGCTACATATGCCCCCTAGAATGCCTCTGTTTGAGATCTTGTGTGATCTTCTTGTGATTTAGCTATATATGAGATATGTTGCTAAAGGATTTTTGTGGATATTTTCAATGACTAACATGGTTTCAATCTCATGAAATGAAGGGGATAGAAAGGCCTTCAAAAATGTTGTTTATGGTTTGCTACCTCCGGATTGGTATCACTACGTACTAAAATTACTTATGTATTGCTTGTATTTATGAAATGTGGCCCTTTTTCTAACATTCGAGCTTGATAGTTCTAAGGGCTGAGTGTCAAGTTTATGCTTGATTGTAGGTGCTAAGGGGCTGTTTGTCAAGGTTAGGATATTGAGATGCTTTACTTCAAATATGACATGCCCTTCTCCATGGTGATTCAATATTTAGGGGTCTACTTGATTGAACATTTGCTCTTGTGTATATGTTTATTTAGTTCTAAACTTTGTCTATACAAAATGATTATGGTTGGAGATTTATGGGCATCTAGAACTTAGAGATTTCCCTTCTGTGGGTTAGAAAAAAGTGAGCGCCTCTTCTTGCATTGGTACCTTTGGCTTCTTTGTACATGAGATTGTTTGCTTACAATGTGTGTTTTTGGCTTTTTGTCATTTCCCCATGAGGCTTGGCTCAATTACTTGGACAAATGTGGGTTATAGTAATTGGCTTAGGTCTAGATCCCGGGAACTTTGAAGGAAGCTGGAACTAGACTGCAGTGTTTACTGCATATGTGCGGGGGCTGTATTGATGTTTCTTGGCATAATGGCCAGCACCCTATTTTACCTACACAGCTCAAATCCCCAAAAAATAATGGCCTTTGGGTTGAAGGGAGCTGATGGGCAAGTTGTCAAGCTGTGGTTTAGCTATAGCATGGTCTACTTTTACTATTTTTTTGAGGAAAGAAGCCTTGCTTGGTGGGGGGATATAGGGGGTATATGCAGTAAAAAATTTTGGGTGTAGGGAGGTCTCTCCCTTGGTTTTGTTTCCTTAAATGATTTGTTTGATCATGTTCTAGGACTTTGGCATATTTGTATGGAAATTTGCTCCATTCAATTTACGTTATCCAGCGTTGTTATCTAGCGTGGTCCTGGACAAAGAGAAATGTCTTAGTTTTCTTTTATAGGTGGACTATGCTTTAATGAGTAGCTTGAAAGAACCCTCGATGATTCATGACTCCAAGTTTGAATATGTAGCAGGAAATTGAGCCTGTTTTGGGATTCTCCATTTGGAAATGATCTGGAGCTTTAATTTATTTGTAAAGATACGTGTTTTCAAGTTTCTCCCTTGAAAGAAAGTTTCTTAATTATGAATGATTAATATAATAAGGGATATAAGTGATGTTCTCACTGTATAAATTATCCAATCATAAATACTCTAGTAAGGCAACAAGATAAGATCCTGGTAAGTTAAGCTAATGACCGGTAAGTTTAGCAACAAGGTGAGGCCTTGGCATTTTTACTAGAAGTAAAGGAAACTTTACTCTTGGTTATTTTTGGGGAGAATTTATGGTAGGCTCCTTTAACTCAATAAGCAATCATGGTTTCATTAGTGCCTGTGGAGCTATGATTGCCTGAGCTATACTTTTCTCTTTACTTAATTGGGGTGTCCACCTTTATTCAGAATTGATAATGCCAAGATTTGAATATTGCTAGTCTAAGTAGAGTGACATGGATAACAATTGTACTTAGAGTGACATGGATAACAACTGTGCACTAGTATTGAAGCATGGCTTCCACAACATGTATGAAAAGTACCAACTTTTGTCTTGTTGTCATGGTGCCAGGTGAGTTGACGCACCTCTTGAATGGATTTGCAATTTCATATCTTTGGCACAGAAGGTATAGTGGACTTACGAAATTGAATTACCTATCATGAACCTTTTTGTAGGGCTTTTATTAAATTTGCTACTATTGGATGCCTTGAACTTTCTATATATTTATCCATATGTAAGGTGAGTCCGCATTCCTTTCCATTGGATTTACATTGTAAAACCTTTGGCATGATATATGGGACTTAAGAAATGGTGTTGACAACTTTGAGGCTCACTTGGTGATAGATTATCTTGAGTATTGTACAATGGGGATCTGTTGGAGACTAGGCTTTCTCTATTGGTTATAGTTTAATAATATGAGTGTGGTTATTTAGTTCTTTCCCATTGTGGTATTCTATGACGAGGGGCTTGATAATTATGGATTACTCCCACTTGTGATTGTTGTGAAGGGCAATCGGTTTTATTCAAACATTACGTTTGGAATGAAATTTGGGGGAAATTTGGTCTCATATTAAAGTAGGATAGATTGTTAGGCATAATACACACACACATGTACACACAATGATCTGTTGACTTCACTTGCTTGTGATTTTGAACCTTGTTTGATGTCACAAGGTTAAGAACTTCACTGAATGGATTTTGTCACCCATCCTTAGGTATAAGGTGCTTTGTGTTGAAAGTATTTGCACTTTGTGCTTGCATAAAGCTATATAGTTATTAGAACCGGATTGGTCCATGGTTGGTCTTAATTTTTTTAAATTATGTTTGTTGTCAAAGTAGTCCCTACCTCTTGGCTCCTTTGTCTCTATCACATTGCCTTTTTGTGTGATAATGGATTTTGCAAAGTGGCTTTTGTTTAATTAGTCCTTGCCTCTTGGATTCTTTGGTTTATGTTGAGCTTGGTTAAAAGCATTGCTTCCTATAGGTTTCACTTGTGGAAGGATCTATATAGTTTTATTGATTACTTCCAAAGTTCCTCCTATCTTCTTGATTATGATAAAATGAGTTATGTATTTGTAATGGGTTGCTGGGGTGGAATAATGTTATATGATTGATCTTGAGAGTACTAAATACCATAGGTACAAGATTTGCATGATATCGATTCGTTGGCATGTATAATCTTGTGTAAGAGGCCTTGTGCTTAATTTTCCTTGTTGGCATCAAATTTAGTCAATGAAATATCTCTTTGTTACTTTATGTATTCCATTTGTGCTAACTGGTGGGATCCAAGAATCTTGGCATTTGATTGACGTCTTGCCAATTATATTTCATCTATAAAGGAGAATAGATATTTCCCTCTAAATCAAAGAGGTAAGACACATCCTCACGACCTTGAGTTCTCACATGCATATAGACAAGCTTACTAGCAAAGGCTTCGATACATGGCAGACGAAAATCAAGTTTCATTTAGAGAGAACTTGTGGGTTTTAGTTAAAGATGAGGTATCAACTTTTTCCCCTATAACTAATGATGGAGCATCTAAAGGAAAGGGAAAGGAACCACCTTACAATAGTGCTAGAGATACTACTAGCAAAGAAAAAGCATATGCCATTATTGCTCTTGGCCTTAAGGATGATTATGTACGTCACATTTCTCATCTAGAGTCACATATTGAAGAATGGGCCAAGCTCGATACACTCTTTGGAGCTAAATTCAAAAGACCCTAAGCTATCTGTAAAAATATATTTTTTTGAATTGTAATTGAAGATAGAGGAATCTTTTACTTTAGATATCAATCAGATGACGAGTCTCATGATTCAATTGGATGTGATACAATATGTAGTAATAAAAGACGATGGCATGGCCATGCTTCATGCTAAAAGAGTATGATAGCCCTCACCTGTGGCTATGTAGTCCTAGGTGGTGACTGGCGTGTCTTGGAGATCTTATCAGAATGCCATCAGAGAGCTTCTCCAACCCACTCTCATTGAGAAAAATGTGAGCAAACGCTATCCACAAGTGTCACCCTTGTAGCTCTCGGGTTGTTGCAATCATGAATCCACAGTGAGAAGAAGGGGGAGAGGGGAGGGGAGATGAGAAGGAGAGAGGGAGATAGTGAGCAAGGGAAGGGGAACGTGGCATTTACAAGAGGCAAGAGAACGAAACAATGACACAACTTAGGGAAGAAGAAGAGAGCTTGTATTCCTCATGCTTTGCATATAACAACGAAAGACCAAAGTCATAGTCTTCCCTTTTATGTACATCAAATGTCAATGAGCCATTGACTTCACCTCTTCCTCTATTGTCTCTACTCAACTTGAGGCTTGGTACCCACATACACACATGCATGTGTGTGTGTGTGTGTGTGTGTGTGTGTGTGTGTGTGTGTGTGTGTGTGTGTGTGTGAGAGAGAGAGAGAGAGAGAGAGAGAGAGAGTGCATGCGTGTGTGCATGTGTGTGTATGTGTGTGTGTGTGTGTGTGTGCATGTGTGCATGCATGCATGCATGTGTGTGTGTGTGTGTGTGTGTGTTCATCCTATATCTCTACTTGTTCTCTATTTCTCATCTTCCAATAACATTAACAAATTTAGAGTCCTTTTCCTCATTAATTTAGGGAGCCCTCAACTAATAACTCAATCAAAAATATATATCCTTTCAAATCAAATAGTCACACCCATCTAATCAAGAAATATTCCAGCATCTATTGCAATTCAAGTTTTCTCAATTCCATCATAGAAAGTTCCTAATGTAATGAAAATATGTATAACAATACTGTCATTGTAGTGTACAAAGTTTTGGTGGGATAAACAAATTTAGACTAGTTGGAAAGGAGACATAAACAGTCCCAAATCTGTCATTATCCATTCATTTTACCCAAATCCCTCATATTGACCAATGGGGGAATTTTTGCAATAAAGAGACCTATGTTACTCCAAAAAACTACATCATAGGGATTCAACAGTTTTTCCAAAATACACCCATATGTGTGGCAAGTCCATACAAAACTAGGTCATTTTTTGAAATTTTTGGTGATACCAAAAGGTAGTATGTGGAAGAACAATCAGTGCTATAGGATATAAAAAACATTCCTCCATCTCGTCAATAATAATTAATGTGCTATTGGAATACTCAAAAATATTCATCTGCAAATCTGGTTGAGAAGCATGCCAACTCACCTGCATTCATCCACATAAAGGGCAAGTTAGAACAATGACCTCTCAAATGTGGGACTGCAGGTTTCGTTGCTAGCACACAGTTTTCATCCATGTCACTCATCCTGACTTGCAATATATAACTTGAAAATAGTCAGATCTCCATAAATTTTTGGTAAAAAGAGGAATCTTAGCATGCTAATTCATAATACTATTATAGCAATGGGGTACCTCAAGTACATAGTTAAATTCCTCCGTCTCCATCCTTGCATAGTGATCAATCTCGCTTTTTTTAAATATATAAAATCCTTCTCTTTTTGTGGCCATTCCAGAATCTACTTGTTATTTCCCTATTCTATATGAGAATATTACTGAATTATAGCATAGGTTACCAGTTCAAAAATGTCTCAAATCTCTCGAAAAAATAAAGAATAATAAAACTGCCTTTTTCTTATAAGGAAAAAACAAAGCTTACACAGTGTATAATATGCATCCTGAGGCTATCATTGCCCCTTTCCAAAAGATTATAAGTGATCCTTCCTAGGGATTATTTCACGAGCAATTTTAAAAGCTCCCAACAAACTTTTAGAGAATTGGAATTATTAATTTAAATTAATACAATATCCACAAGTCTAAGGTATCTTCATGCACTTTTCCAATGCCAAGTTTCTCGTGGCAACTTGTTTGGAGTCCAAACATATTTCAATTTTGTATTCTGCTCAGAATGATCTTGGATTCTTCCTTGTAGGCCCATGTGAGATATCGTAGTTAAGCGAGTACATGGACTGTAGTACAAAAACTGGAGCTCTGGCTGACAGCAAGAGCTAGTACAGTGTGAACCAAAACTCTGTATAGTGATCAGTGCCAGATCACTGTATGCATTCTTAGTGTAAAAGTGGGGATGTAAGCTACGCTCATTTATTCATCCAAAGAAAAGTTAGATCCTATCATCGCTCTTAAGCTACGCTCATTTGTAATTTGTAATAAACGGTTTCTATGCTTAGCGTGTTTTAGATAGTCTATGCGCAATGATGTAAACACACGAGCGCTCCTCAACCTTTGTATCGATATGAATAGAAATCTCTACATTTTAGGAGGCACATGTATATCAGCACAAAACCTGCATTCAGCCAAACCACCAAGTAAATGACTGGGCAAACGTCGCGGCTTCTATAGAGGCTCATCTCCATCACGACTACTGCTGATCGATTGTACTAAGGAAAGATATTACTATGTAGCTAGGGAAGATACTACAGGAACATCTGTGGTATAAGATTATGTAGACTCGCGATGAGAAACAGTATATGAGAATAACACAGGGCTTGACCAAGATCCGCGCTCCAAACCAAACTCCCTTGCTTATTTGCGAAAGGATATAGATCCTCAAGTCTTGATATAACGTGTATTACGCATCAAGTGTAGGAAGACCTTCTTACCCTCTGTGATCCGTCTAGGGCCATGCACTCTGAGCATGCAATAACAAGCTTCCATGCAAGGGTCCTCACGTGCAACCTCTGCTAGGAGAGCTATATTTTTCAGAGAATGGAGGGGCTCCCCTTTCATCTCTGAAACTACTACAGGGTTGAGATGGCATTTTCAGCCTCAACCTGGGTTGTTTTCTACCTCCTTTTGAGAGGTGTTTTTTCATGCACCGCATGATGTATTACCGCCTTGAGCTTTTTCTCAAGCGGGTTTTGTTCATACTTAATAGAAGTCTTTTTTATGGAAAAAAAAAGGCTTTGCAATGAGAGCTATTTCTAGTAAGTATGAAAGAAATAGCTGAGAGAAAGAACTCAAGGCATAAATAGATCATGCAGAGCATGAGAATCCTATGGTAAAATACTCAATATTGATTCAAGGCAGAGCACTTACCTATGGGAGGTCCATATGTTCTCGCGCATGTGGCATATGCATTGTTCAAAGTCCTCGATGTGCGATTTCAAATGTATCAGCTCGTTTACTATTCCACAGCGTGTTGAGTCTCTTGTCCTCACTCTCCTCGAGGCTTCACCTCCTAGTAAAGCTCTCAAGCAAGTATTGTGTACTATTCCTTCAATCTCTCCTTGCTTGGGACTTTGTGTCCAGTGCTCATTGCATTACGAAGCAGCTTAGACATTCAAGGGCTTGAGGGGTGGTTGCCTTGGATGTTGCCATGGCAAGGAGTAATGGAGAAGTCCCTGGTGGTGGGGTTTGTTTGTATCGCCCATTCTTTACTCCTGGCAGCTTCTCCTCTGCCTTACTGTCAGTGCAAATCTATGGTGAGAATCAACGTTTGGGCTCAAATACTATGCGCATTAAATGTTCATACTTCTTCAATGGATACTCGATAATGGAGGATAATTTGAATGATACCCTTCATTTTCCATTAACTAAGTATTGTATATATCTCAATACAACTATATCAAATTCCTCCCTATCAATTCATCCATTAATACTGCACTATACTAGGTCCATGTGAAGAATATTATCCCTATCTATTAATGTTTAATCCGTGGAATCCTCTAACGTTATTAAAGTCCAGTCATTTATCAATGTCAATGTCAACAATGGTATGTAGGGGTTGGGGATCTTCCATATCTCAGTCTCTAAATTCAATTTCATCTTTACCGTAAGGTCCCATGGTTGAGTCTTTTATCTATTCCCGTTTTTCACGAATATCCATAGGTCTTTAGGTGTCTCCATGGAATATTCCATGGAACTAGAAATTGTCCATAAGGTAACTTCCTCATCTAAATATATAACGGATGGGTAATTACATTTCATGGCTATTATACCTTCATATCATAGTATCCCTAGTCCTCCCATGTATAATCCTAGCTGTAGTAACCTATTGGGGGTACCCCTTGGTGCCACATCCCATTTTCTCGATGTAAGCAATTCTACTTATATCAAGGAACAATTATTCAGTGACTTCCATTCTAGTAGATCAAAAATTCCGGTCCTCATGATTAGGAATTATGACTATATTTAATAATATCACCGCAGTATACATGTGTCACATATCTCACTATAAGAACCATGGCCCATGCTCTAATGTACCATGTATTCAAAGTTATATCCAATAATGTTTTCTATGGGGAAAACACCTTTATTGTAGGTGTTTAATTATACCTTTAACAATGGAAGAGTGTGTGTGTGTGTGTGTGTGTGTGTGTGTGTGTGTGTGTACATATTGATTCTATCTTCTAGGAAATTTTTGGACTATCTATTACTTCATATGCATGTTGTATATTTGAATTTAAAAGTACACATACCCCTACACATCATCAACCCCTAGAATTCCATGAGGATAATCGAGATTGCCAACTATCTAGACTTCTACTTGGATATCTATGAATCCGTATACAAATTCTTGTAATCCCCCTACCGCGACAACTGGCTAATGAAGCGACTGCTTACCATAGCAGGCAATTGCCTAACGTAGTGCGACTAGCTAATGCAACAACTCGCTTAACATAGCGACTCGATTAACATAGCGGCTTGATTAATGCAGAGACTTAATTAACATAGCGACTCGATTAATGCAACGCATTGATTAATGCAATGATTGATCTCATTATAGCAGTGACTTGAGGACTCACTGCATTAAACTTAACACAGTGACACACAAACATGCAGTTTCACCGATTGGTTGTTGGGCATTCCCTTGGTTTTTAGAGTTTTTGTTCAAGATTTTGTGTGTGGGGGGGGTGCTATACTACCCGATCTACCTTCTCAATGCAAAAAACAACAAGAAAAAACAACTTTTGAAGGACAACTCGGTTGTTTTGCAAAAAGTGATGGATTTCCCCTTTCAAACCACTTTGAAAATCACTCCTAGCATCATTTTTTAGTGTGTTTGTTGGGATTTGTTATCATACACACCTTAGCAATCACCCAATCTACCTTTCTACAGGCTTTGAACACTAAAAATTACCAAAATCACTCCAAATGACTTTCAACACCTGTCTTTCACTCACACCTTCCTATACACCAAAACCAATAGCTTTTCTCTATGATACTCAATGTTGGGCAATGGGTGGGTAACGAGAGAAGCAAATGCAATGCAAAAGCGCACCTAGATCTCCCCGACAATGGTGCTAAAATGTGTAGTCTTCGGTGTCGGTGACTCACGTGTTGTGGGGATCTTGCAAGAATGCCAATGGAGTGCTCCTCGCTACTCTATGTTGAGAACAATGCATGTAAATGTCATCCACTAGTGTCACTCTAGCGACTCTCGATTTGTTGCAATCGTGAATCCATAAGGAGAAGAAGATGGAGGAAAGAGGGAAGTGGAGAAGGGAGAGAAGGAGAAGAAGAAGGGAAGGGGAGAAGAGAGCATGGCATTTACGAAAGGCACTATGAGGGAACAAGAGACAACTCCAAAGAAGAGGATGAGAGCTTGTATTCCAATGTGTGCAACCAACAAGTGAAGACCGAAGTCAACCATTTGGCCTTTTATACATGCCACCTTTTGAAGGGAGGGCCAATTCTAATATCTTTACACCACTCTCTTTCCTTATTCCATCTTGGGGCTATTTGACTCCAAGACACAATCCTAGCTCTACGGACTTACCTCTATCCCCATCAAATGACATTGCTAACTAAAGTAGTTAACATATGAGATGAGAAGCCCCAAGTCTTGCTCTTGCAAAAGGCCAGGTGTGACCAACATAACCAATTCTGGTGATCAATGTAGTCTTTTGGTTTTGTGCTTTCATAAATTCCTCACATACAGGAAAAGGTGGTACTACAGTGTTAATCAAACTCATCTTGATTGCTAAATAAATCTGTAGGAATGAGATGGGCCAAGTGCTTGCGGTGGAGATCACACATCCCAACCTATTTTTAAAGTAGTATTTGTTTACGTTCCCAATGGATTGTGTGAGAGCTAAAGGCTCTTAAAGGACCGCATGAAGGGTGATGCTTAGCAGCTAGGGGGACCAAAACCTAAATAAGCGGGAAATTGATAGTCATCAGCTAAAGTAGAGAGCTAAAACAATCTGGTCAATGCCTTAGATCTAGTGGAATGCACAAAATTGGACCCGAGGGTCTTGGATGGTTTCACTTGGAATAATAGGACAAAGGGGCTAGAATTCCATGTGGGCTAGGCTGACAAATTTTGTGCTACGGGTAGGGGGTGGTGGTGAGATCCCTGGTGGGACTGACAAAATCTGCGCTAGGCTGACAAATTCTATGTGTTAGAGGTAGGGGGTGGTGGTGAGATCCCTGATGGGTGGTGGGACTCTTTTCTCTTTTGACCTTTTTTACCATCTCCCATTAGATGGTTCTTCTCCTTTTTCATCCACTTAAAAACATATGACATTCCCATCCAACAGGGTAGATCATATGACATTCTCTTTAATTTGATAAACAACATTTGGTTAATGTCAAGTTTTGTGCATTGATTGTGGAAGAGTGGGTGGAGGTCTTCAAGGGGATTGAGGACCCCTAAGACAAGATGCTGGAATCAAGCAAGCAGTGCATTGCATCATCAAGTAGTACAAAGAGTCTAGAGCTTCTTGAAGTCTAGTGATATCTACACAAGTGGTGAGAATTAGGTTGATGTTGTATGCTACCTTGCGGTTTTGTCCTTAGGATCCCTCCTGAAGTTTGTTGATTGTCAAAGTGAAAGACACCCTAAAGGCAAGGGAAACCTAGAGAATGGAGAGGCTCAAATGAAGAGCAAACAAATGTGGTTGGCATTAGGTGATTGTACTTTGCACTTTTTCTTTCAGGCTATCAAAAGTAGCTAGTTTAGGAAGTCAATTGATGGATTGGATTCTAGCATGTTGATAAGGGAACTAGGTGAGGTATGGGGGAGCTGGCTAAGGAAAATGATGTGTGGAAGGGGAAGTTCTAGGATATTCTCTCCCACATGGAGTGCAGGATCTCTGAACATCAGCACCTGCAAGTTGCCATGCAATTGAGCTATAGGAGGCCTTGATTACCATGGAGAAGGAGAAAACCCCTAGCCCACTAGATGGATTTATTGTGGAAACTTTCATCAAACTCTAGGACCTTATTAAGCATGACTTGTGCAATGATGAATGAAGCTATTAAGATGGGAGAGATCCCTGAGGATGTGAATGCAAGTCTTGTAAAAAACTTTCTCAAGTGATAGAGGTAGTTGAAAGTCGGCAGATTGGCATCTTGTCATGATGCTCAACACCTCATATAAGATTATGGACAAAGCTATGGCGATTCATATCCAACAAGTTTGTATGGTTGTGATGGATAGGGAGAAAAATGGCTTCATTAAGGGTCATGATATATTTCAAGATAAAGTCAAGGTCTCCTTTGTGGTGGCCTCTGCATGTAGTAGAATCATGTTTTGTTTGGTCTTGATTTGGTCAAGGCATATGATAGGATTATATTGCTCGAGCATTAGATCGCGAAGTCTAGGGTCTCGGTCTACCTTTTCAAAAATGGAAAGGCCCTCTTTGCCGATGCTTTTGCCATCTTATGATTGAATGGGGGCATGGTTGGGACGTTTGGGTTGATGTGATCAATCCAGCATGAGTGTTGCCACTTGCCCCTCTATTGTTTGCTTTGAGCAAGGTCCCATTGATTGGTTTGACCATAAAAAGTGTGAAGTGAGGAGGGCTAAATCGAGGGCTTGAGGCTGCCTCCTTGGAAGTAGTCTATCCTATAATTGTTTGCATATGATATCATGGTCATGTCCATGTTGTCGACAATGAGGCAAAGCTGGGCTCTCTTTTGAGAGATTCCAACCTTTTTTTGATGTGTCTAGATTGAGCTATAGTTGGCGAACTACAGATGTTCAAAGACCTTTGTTTTGTGGGGATGGACTCTAGCTCAAAACCAAGATCACTCGAGTAGTTGCTGGTTTATTAGATTGGTAGGGCAGTGTTCTTGGATATCTAGCCTCTAGGTGCTCCTTTGGGGCTATGGGGCTTACCTTGAGGTAGAGGTTTGATTAATCCTTCGATTATGGCATGGTCTTGGCCTTGGTTGGAATGCTTAGGTGTTGGTTATCCACCATGTGCTTTCTTCTTGCAACAATATGTGGGGGTTAAAGGTCACTGTGCCTTTACCCCAGTTATGTACAATACTCAAACAAATATATAAATGAATGAAAAAGAAGATTAGGGTGGTTCTGCACCCACCAAACTTGTGTGGCTCTCTGTCTCTCTCTCCCCTTCTTCCGTTCTTGCTTCCGTTGAGAGCACTCTCAACTGGTATCAGAGCCCGGGTGATCTAGCTGAGCGTGCGTGAATGCTTGGAAGCTCAGCAGCTCTGTGGGAGGAAGGAGAAGCTCTGTGGGAAGCTTTGTGGGTGACTTTACTTGCATCCGAGTGTGCAGAGACCTTGGAGGAACCTTTGGAAAAGTCACTTTGTCTTTACGAAGTGGTTTTGAGAGCCTGTTAAGTGCTTTCAAAGAAAAAGTCGTTTTTTAAGCTTTTCCCTGTTCCGTTCGATGACAGAGACTCCATATTGACTTGTAGAGGCAACTATTGCTTGCTTTTGGTGTCCACATTACTTCAGGATCCTGGAAACACCTTTATTCTTGAATCCGGGATCATTTCATTGGATTTCTGACTCACTGTGTCAGTTTCTGCGTTTTTTGCCCGGGTGTTGGAACTCAAGTTTGGAGCAACCATTTACAGATCTGTCAGTTCCGGTGGACTCAGGAGGTCCTAAAACTTCTATGTTGCTCATCATTCGCACTCCGATGGAGTTTACAAACAGCTCTATTTCAAAAAACGTTTTTCAGCCCGTGTGTTGGACCCAGTGATTGAGACCACGATTTCCAAAACCGTCTGTCCCATTGCGTTCCGGACGCCCAAAAACCCCTACCTATCAGTTCTTGCACGATTTGGTGGAGGATTTTCAGAGTTATAGATCTCTATGTATTCGATTTCATCTCTCTGTTATGCATTTTTCATTCTAAGGTTTTGAAACCTTATATTTATGCCACATGGCAGTGGATAAGTGTTGACTTCTATTTCTCACTCATCGGTTGGGATTTTGGAGTTCTGGCAGAAGAGAGATATTTGCATATTTTCTTGCTGGTTCCGATTATGCAATGGCGCCCATGTTTTGAGGCATCTCAGGTTCTATTTTCAGTAGCGCTCATTACCGTGGGACTATGATTTCTTGCGCATACCTTATGCAGATCACTCTGGTTGCAGTTTGAGCAGTGTGCGCTCATTCGTGGTATGCATTGGGTTGCAATGGATGATTTATAGGCCATTTGGATGCATTGCGGTCCTTGTTGGATGCGCTGATAGGCCCAAATTGCCTTGTGGGATGCTATTTTTATGGACGCTTTGCACATGGATGCTATTTTATGCTGAGGGACAGCTTTGACACATTGCAAGTGATGCACTGATAGTGCTATGCTCTCTTGGATGAGACATTATTGATGCATATGCCAGTGGACAGTGTTTATGCTTGAGTCATTTGGCACTTATTGGCATTTTCTTTTGGGCCAGATTTGCTCATATGGATGCATAGTATATGCACATGAGTCAGATGCATCTTTTGATGCTTTGAGCTTTGAGTTTTTTTGTGATATTTCAGTCTATTATGGCATACACATTTGGGTACACCTGGTATTTGGTGTGATTCTCTCTTGCAGGGACTAGCATTTGGGATTTTGCTTCATTTGCATCATGGCATCCTCTTCCATCCCTGAAAAGGAGTTTTTCAGCATTAAAAAGTTTGATGGGACAAACTTTTCTTTGTGGAAAGAACAAATAAGGGATGTGCTTATTCAAAAGAAGCAGATTAAACCCTTGGCAGGGATTGAAGCTAAGCCTGCAAATATGTCTGAGGATGATTGGAATGAGTTGGATGCATTAGCAAAGTCTACTATTAGACTTCATCTTGCAGAGTCAGTTTATTTCACAGTAGTAAATGAGCAGACTACGGAAGATTTGTGGAAGAAACTGTGTGCCACTTATGAGAAGGAAACTGCCTCTAATAAAGTTTACCTCATGAAGAGGTTGTTTGAGCTGTAGATGAAGGAAGGGGTCTCCATTGCTTCTCACTTGAATGAATTCAATATTATTTTCAGCCAGCTTCAGGCTCAGAAAATGAATTTTGATGCGGAGACTAAGGCAATATTTCTCTTATGTTCATTGCCATCCTCATGGGATACCTTCCGTACAGCTGTCAGTAACTCTGCACCTGGTGGAGTACTGAAATTTGATGATGTTGTGGGTAGCTTGTTGGCCGAGGAGATTAGACGGAAGTCTATGGATGGCAACAAGCAGGATGCAGCCTTAAATGTGCAAAGGGGTAGATCACAATTCAGGGGGAAGTCCCAAGAAAGAGGGAAGTCTCGTAGCAAATCCAGGGCACGGAACATTGAGTGTTACCACTGTGGCAAGAAGGGCCATATGAAAAAGGATTGCTACAAGCTGAAAAGAGAGCAAAAGGATAAGAAAAAGAATGCAAATTGGGGTGCAAATCAAAAGGAAGAGAGTCCAAGGGAGGACAAAGGAAAAGTGAAGATCGAGGAGATCAATGCAGTCACACATGATAGTGACAATGACGTTCTCTTCATGTCTACTTTATCTGCAGAGTTGCTTACCACTTCAGATGATGCATATTCCCAGGATTGGATTTTGGATTCTGGTGCTTCATTCCATGTTACTCCCCATAGGGAATGGTTCTCCACTTATGACAGTGGAAAGACAGGTTGTGTGTGCATCTTGGAAATGACTATGCATGTGACATAGTGGGAGCAGGTGACATAAAGTTTTCTTTTGCAAATGGGTCTGCATTTGTTTTGAAACATGTGAGACATGTGCCTAAGCTGACCAAGAGTCTTATTTCAGTGGGTCAGCTAGATGATGCTGGTTTTCACACCACTTTTGGCTTTCAAAGTTGGAAAATTCAAAAGGGCTCTATGCTTTTGGCCAGGGGTGCCAAGTGTGGGACTTTGTATCCCTTACATGTATCAGGGGTATTTGATCATGTTGTTGCAATAACCGAGCAGCCAAGCACTTCT
Source organism: Dipteris shenzhenensis (assembly GCF_047967505.1). Lineage (NCBI taxonomy): Eukaryota > Viridiplantae > Streptophyta > Polypodiopsida > Gleicheniales > Dipteridaceae > Dipteris > Dipteris shenzhenensis. The sequence goes on along the minus strand of NC_141602.1, from coordinate 57,621,874 downwards.
TTGTGGCATTGCAGGTTGGGGCACATGAGCCAGAATGGAATGAAACTCTTATGCCGTTTGGGTTATGTACCGCATTTGAGTTTCTCTGATTTTGAATTTTGTGAGCATTGTCTCTATGGGAAGCAGACTAAATCAGCCCATAAAAGAAGGGGAAAGAAAGAGTTTGAAATGCTTGATTTGGTGCATTCAGACGTATGTGGTCCCATGCCTACACACGGTCATTAGGCGGGGCTGAATACTATGTGACATTTATTGATGATGCAACTAGGAAAGTGTGGGCTTATGCTATAGCTCGGAAGAGTGATGTGTTCTAGGTATTTCAGAAATGGCTGGCCTTGGTTGAGAATCGGTCAGGTAGAATGCTTAAATGCCTACGGACTGACAATGGTGGAGAGTATCTCTCTCATGACTTTCAGCATTTCTGTGATACACGTGGGATTAAGAGGGAGCTCACATCCCCTCGTACTCCAGAGCAAAATCCAGTTGCAGAAAAGATGAATCGTACCATTCAAGAAAGGTTGCAATGCATGCTTTCCAATGCAAGTCTTTCTAGTGGTTTTTGGGCTGAGGCAATGAAGACTGCAGTGCATGTGATCAATAGATCACCTAGTAAGAGTTTGGATGGTGGTATTCCTGAAGAGGCATGGAGTGGCAAGAAGCCCTCTTACTCTCATTTGCGTATATTTGGGTGTGAGGCATATGCACATGTGCCAAAAGAGCTTCGAAAGAAGCTAGATCCTAAGTCTAGGAAATGCATCTTTCTGGGTTATGGTGAAAGTGGAGAGATGGGCTATCGTCTCTGGGATCCAGAAGCAAAGAAGATCATACGCAGCCATGATGTGGTCTTCAATGAGAAGAAGATGCATAAGGCACCCATGAGGGATGTGGAAATGAGGAGAATCACTTTCCAGGATGTGAATCCACCTGCCTATGTTGATAGACAGCAAGCTGTCCATGCACCAAATGTGCAAGAAATGGTACCACCAAGTACTCCCACAGGTATACAATCAAGGGTAGATGATGGATCATCTATTGGTGGAAATGATGAGCCAAATGTGGCTGATATGCAAGTGGGACAGCAAGCTGAAATGCCCTTGAGAAGATCATCTAGAGTGTCTAGACCGTCTGATAGGTTTGTTCCAGGGGTAGACTATGTGATGCTTACTGATTGCGGGGAGCCTTCTTGCTACAAAGAGGCTATGATGCGTGAGGATCAACGCAAGTGGGAGTATGCTATGCAATCACAGATGAGTTCACTTATGAAGAATAAGACTTGGGACTTGGTTTCTTTGCCACATGGAAAGAAAGCATTGCCATGTAAATGGGTCTACAAAATGAAGGTCACAGGTGATGATGTGCCTAGGTACAAGGCCCGTTTGGTTGCTAAAGGGTTCAAGCAAGAGAAGGGTGTGGACTTTGATGAGATATTCTCTCCGGTTGTGAAGATGACCACACTTAGATGCATGCTTGGACTAGTGGCATCAGAGGATATGGAGCTTATGCAGATGGATGTCAAGACAGCTTTCTTGCATGGGGATTTGCATGAGGAAATTTACATGGTGCAGCCGGAAGGCTTTGAAGAAAAGGGCAAAGAGCATTTAGTTTGCAAACTGAAGAAGAGTCTCTATGGTCTTAAGCAAGCACCTAGAGAATGGTATCAGAAGTTTGATGCTTTCATTCGGTCCCAGGGTTTTAGAAGGAGTGAAATTGATCACTGCCTCCACACTAAAAGGGCTAAGGATAGTAGCCTGATAATCCTGGCACTATATGTGGATGATATGCTATTGGCTAGCAAGAATACTTATGAGCTAGATGCATTAAAGGCCAAGTTGCATGAGGCCTTTGATATGAAGGATTTGGGACTTGCAGGTCATATTCTTGGTATGCGCATCACGCGTGATCGGAGTAGGAAACTCCTTTGGCTTTCACAAAAAGAGTATGTTACAAAAGTATTACAACGTTTCAATATGGAGGGGGGGAAGGCAGTGAGTACTCCATTGCCTCCATATGTGAAACTGAGTCATACAGATAGTCCCAAATCAGATGAGGAAAGGGCCATGATGGCCAAGGTTCCGTATGCATTAGCAGTTGGGAGTCTTATGTATGCTATGATAGCTACTAGACCAGACATTGCATTTGCAGTGGGAGTTGTTAGCCGGTATATGGCTAATCCAGGAAAGAGGCATTGGGAGGCAGTTAAGTGCATCATGAGGTACATGAAGGGTACCAAGGAGATGTGCATCTGCTTTGGTAAAGGAGACATGCGTGTACTTGGGTACACAGATTCAGACTATGCAGGAAAGGGCATGTGGATAGTAGGAGATCCACTTCTGGTTATGTGTTCACCTTTGCAGGTGGTGCAGTGTCGTGGATGTCTCGCGCACAGAAGTGCGTTGCTTTGTCTACCACAGAGGCTGAGTATGTTGCAGCCACAGAGGGTTGCAAGGAGGCTATATGGCTTGATCGGCTAGTGGGAGATTTGGGGATTCATACAGGTGTACCGACATTGCATAGTGATTCCATGAGTGCTATTCAGCTAGCACAGAATCCGGTCTTTCATGCAAAGACCAAACACATTGAGGTCAGGTACCATTTCATCAGGGAGGTACTTGAGGACAAGCGCATAGAGCTTGTCAAGGTTCATACAGATGATAACCCTGCAGATATGCTGACGAAGAGTCTACCTAGTCAGCGGTTTGAGTATTGTCGTGTATTGATGGGCATTGGATAGTATGCTCACTAGTTGTTCTCCCTTAAAGGCACATTGTCCTTTAAGTGGGAGGTTGTGGGGGTTAAAGGCCACTATGCCTTTACCCCAGTTATGTACAATACTCAAACACATATATAAATGAATGAAAAAGAAGATTAGGGTGGTTCTGCACCCACCAAACTTGTGTGGCTCTCTGTCTCTCTCTCTCCTTCTTCCGTTCTTGCTTCCGTTGAGAGCACTCTCACAATATATGTTGCCTCAATTTGGCACTGTACCAAAACTCATTGGAGTGAGGTTGAGAGGGTTCTTGTGGGTAGAAGTACTAGATATGAGGAAGCTTCATTATGTGCCTTAGGATGCCTTGTGGATATTGAAAGGAAAAGGAATCCTTGACATTCTAGATCTACAGGTGAGAGGGGTTTCTTTATCGCGTGAGTGGCTTTCTAGGTTGTTTGACTACTGTGTTGCCTTGATAGAGATCATGAAATGATTCTTGGAGAAAAGCAAAGGTTATTGGGTCTAATCTTGGAGTTTTGTAGAGTGGTATGATAAGTTGATGTCCATGTTTCTATTGAAGGTCTCTGGGTTTTGTCTAGTAACAGGCTGGTCCTTGCATAGAAGGAGTTTGGGCCCCTTTTGATTTGGAAGGATAGGATGGACCTAAGAGGGGGATGGTACTTTGACAAAGGACATCTCGTGGGTTAAAGCGGTTATCAAGAGTAAGGGGGTTGCAAAGAAAGGGCATGTGTTGTTGGGAGTAGCCTTGGGACTTGAATAAGGCTGATCGAAAGTTAGCTGTGGAGCTCTGGATCTAGTTCAAGCTTAGTGTTCAAGAGCTCTTGATGGTTGAGGGAGACAAGTGGTCCACCAATTGCGTTCCTTGTAGTACTTGGCGAATCATCCAATGGGGGTTGGGGGTTGAGGAACATCACTATCAAGCACGTCTATCACTATTTAGTGTAGTCCCCTTAATAGAGGAGTTGATTGCCAAATGGAAGCTGCAAAGGGGTTTCGCATGAAATCTAGAAGTAGTATCGATTTTGTCTTGGCCAATTGGTGGACGAAGTAGTATCAATTGGTGGACCACTTGCGTTCCTTGTAGTACTTGGCGAATCATCCAATGGGGGTTCGAGGTTGAGGAATATCATTATCAAGCACATCTATCACTATTTAGTGTAGTCCCCTTAATGGAGGAGTCGATTGCCAAATGGAAGCTGCAAAGGGGTTTTGCATGAAATCTGGAAGTAGTATCGATTTTGTCTTGCTATGTTCCTTATGTGGAAAGTTCTTCATAAATGGTTATTGGTTAGAGGGAGGTTGGCTAGGTGGGTGGAGCCGAATCCATCGTAACTGGTCAAAAGAAGATGTGCAACACCTGTTGTGGTTGTGCTTGGTGGCTAAGGAGGCATGTGGTTTCGGATCGAGATGGTGGCGCGAAGAGTTGAACTCATGAGTTGGTTCTCTTATGTGACAAACCAAAAGGCAATGGACTGGTTTTGACTCTTTATTGAAGCGTGCCCTTTGTGACATGGTGTAGTTTTTGGTCGATAGGGACCTAGAACTTGTTGGTCAAGCTCTTAGAAATGCTAGTGTCTATATCTCACTAAGTTGATGTTTTATTGCTTTGCAGTGTAGGCCATGCAATTTGCCTTGTTTGTAGGTGGCCACCCCTTTTTCTATTAGGCCCTTTTTCTTTATGGATTGCAACCTAGAGGGAAGTTTTGGATTTGTTGTGAGCTCGCCTTGAGCCACGTGTATCATTGTAAGCCCTTGATCAATTCAAGATCAAGAGCCCACAATTGTACACATGGCTCAAGGAGGTATGCCAATGATTGCTCTCCATTCAACAATCCTCTACTTTATGAGAATATTGCTCCCACACAAATGAGGTTAAAAAAACCTAAGAGGTGGGAGGTAACTACAAACACCTTGGGCCCTAGAAAAAAGCTAAGAACATAGTTACAAATATATTGCCTTTTTAACCATTCATTCATGGAACAGACGAGCAAAATCAGTTTACCTTGCCGTAGTCCTCGTCCCAATCTTTTCCTAGATATCATATTTTCTCTCCCCCTATCTCTCTCCTCATAGCTGCAGCCTCCAGGATTCTTTGTTACTCTCTCTCTCTCTCTCTCTCTCTCTCTCTCTCTCTCTTTCTCTCTCTCTCTCTAATGCTCATTCTCTCTTTCTGTCTCTCTATCTCCCCCCCCCCTTCTCTCTCTCCACAAAATTTCAACCATATTTAAACATAAACAGTTTGACCAAAAGAAAAGACATCATTAACGTTTGGAGGTTGTAGCCTTTATTTGGGATTTATAAGTTCAAGGAAAAGTGAAAATAATTATGATGAATTTTTATCGGGGGCGGAAGGTGGCAAGTTGAGGACTTCAATCATTTTGTTTTTGTTTTTTGCGCACGAGAATAAAAGAAATTTATCAAAGAGAAATTTACAAATATAACTTATCAGAGAGTCTGTAGTACTTCCGAGGTATTATAAAGGAGAGTTTTTTCTTTTCAAAAAAAGAGTAATTTTGGGTTCTTATATAATTTATCACAAAAAGAAATAAGAAAAAGAAGTTCAGTTTTAAGAGTGAAGCATTTCCCTTGTTTTTATCGGAAAGTATTACAACCCTAGCTATATATTTAGCTTTTTCTGGGAGGTTGTAGTGTTTTCAATTCCTGTCTTCTCTCTAGATCTGTTCTCGGCGATTTGTCATGGTTGTTGCTGGCTGATTTGTCCGGAGTAGCTTCAATTTCACGGTGCATGTTCGTCTCTCTCTTAACTTTCAACGCCTTCTTGCTCCTTAGTCCCTTTTCCTCGCCTTGCATTTAAAACTTTCGTCAACTCCATGTCACACTCAGGGTTGTTTCTAAACGCTGGTGCTAATCTTTGCAAAGTTTGTTGTGTAGCGAGCGATCGACCGGGTTTGGGGAGATCTTGCTCGATTGCATTTTCGCATCCATACACGGAGAATTAGGATTGTCTCAAACATAGAGAGCATACTTGTCATTACGAAAAATATTTTAATTTCTCCTTTCAGCTTGAATAATTTCAGGAACGTTCTCATTTAGAAGCCTTCGTTTCAACCTGCACCTGGCGGTTGTATCTTTGCAGCTTTTGCCACTATAGCGGAATAACTGTGAGGGAGGGATGAGAGGGCCGAAAAAGAGGGTTGACTAACTTAATGGAAAGGGGGTACCATTAATGATGACAAATGACCCTTTTTTATGAAAATTTCCCATGTCTGCCAAAAATTGGAAATCCACTTACGAGACAAGGAGTTTTGTTTGTCGTTGAACGTAGCTAATATCAGTCTGTCCTTTGCACTTGAATACTCAATAAGATTGAAGCTGGCAATTTTTAGATGGTCTAGCGGAGATCAGAAGGATCCATCGATCATGTAGTTTCTAAAGAGGGAGAAGCACGTTTTGAGCCAGTTAAGTTAATTTATATGCTTTATTCCATGGTTTTAGCATGTGGGCTTTGTGAGCTTAAGGAAAGTATGCATTCTTTTAACATAAGCACGTATTTGCTTCCCAATTCTTGTTGTGGTCTATTATGGATCATCTTTGACGCTATCTTATGAGGGAAGATCTTCCGCCTCTTTCTAAAGATCACACCTATATTGGTATTAAGCTTTCATCAACTGTCTAGGTTAGGAAATTTGTGCATGGAAAGGATGCCTTTAAAACTTACCAAACTAGTGTTAATCGTTTATCTAATATTGTAGAACAGATCGACAGTTGTACAATTGTGAACTTCTTGAAGCATTGTGCTGGTACTGAGCAAGCGTCCCACCAAAACACTGAGTGTATTGTCTCTCTTTATCATAGTAGACTCTTACAAATCAATGGCATACAACAGTCTTTCAATTCAAAGACAACTTGTAGCTAAATCGTATACCTTGTCAAGGGAAAAACATTATTTGGACTTGCATGATTCTGAGTCTGTCCATTGTCGTCAAAGATGAAATGCAGTTATGGATCTAAGGAAATCTGTCAGACACCGCAACAAACTGCTTTCTTCTTATCCTCAAGAGCACTTCTCCTGCTGTCAAGTTAAGGATTGTGTCTGCTATCTCTTGCATTGTAATATATTCGGTCTCGGTCAGGCAAATTTGTTGCCATCTTTAACTGTTAAATTTCACCATATCCAAGGATTTGTGTTCTGTACTTGCACCTTCTGATTGCAGTCGTTTGCTTTTCTCTAGTGACAGGATTTGGACAACTGTCAACATGCCGAGATATGATGAGCGATCAGGCCCTACTCGGCTTTACGTAGGACATCTTTCTACACGGACTCGCAGCCGTGATCTTGAAGATCTCTTTAGCAGATATGGCAGGTAAGACATCAGAATGTAATTAAATTAGGTTGCAAAACACAATAGCAGCAGCGTTTGCCGGGGTGGGAACTAAACTTTGGATGTTAGGTATGCATTCAATAAATTGTTTTTAAGTCCACCTCATAAAGCATATACCATGTCAAAGCCCGAGGGTAGCACCTTTGTAGGATGTCCAATTGACCCTTTTAAGTCATGTTATTTTTATAGAATTGAAATGGTCAGTGTTCCTTCCTGGAAGGTTGGCAGTCAGGCCTTATGGGGAGGGGAGACAGTCTACACACCAATGTCAACTTGTCATCAGGGCGAGGTTTGTTTGTGTCAAAATAGGTCTGATTGTTAACTTTAGCGATGTTGTTGAAGGTTTGGTGGGTTTTCGTCCGACCCGGAGGTTAATGTTGAGAGGGTGGCCATGGTGGAATGGTGGCCTTACTCCGAAGGGTTAATGGGGAGGCCTTGGCGCATCTAGGCGTGCTTCTTTGTGTACATTCATACATTCATGGATTGGCAAGGGTGGAAAATGGTATTTGGTTCATCTGATGCGCGGTGTATGGTGACCTACTTGACATGGTGCAATGCTCTTGTTTCTGGCACGCGTTGACGCAGAGTTCGAGATGTGGATCTGAAGCACGACTTTGCCTTCATTGTGTGTAAAGCTTATCCCTATTTCAGTTCAATGTTCCTGTACTTTCCAGTCCTGTGCCAATCATTTAGAGAGTTGTGACCTTGCTGCGAGTTTCACTCTTCTTGAAAGTGTGCTTATTTGCCATATCGGGTTTTCCATGTCTCAGCATCTTCTGGTGAGGAGTGTGTCAGCTGACCGCTTGGCTCATGCAGGATTTTATTGATTCCCGAGACGCTGATGATGCTCGGCACTATCTGAATGGACGTAGTTTTGATGGTACACGCATTGTTGTGGAGTTTGCTAGAAGGGTATTGTGCTTGAAACCTTATATTCATTGAGTCGTGGTTTGGAGATTGTGTGCCTTAGCATGTGGTTATTGAAGACACATTTTCTGAGACAAGGGCTTGTTTTGTATATGGTAATGTGCCAACATGACATTCTGGTGCTCCAGGCTCTATATGATAATAGAGAGGTTTATCAATTAGTATAGAAGGCTCTGACCACAGATTTGTTATTTGACAGGGGCCTCGGGGTGCTAGTGGTTCTCGGGAATATGTAGGAAGGGGCCCCCCTCCAGGGACAGGGCGGTGCTATAATTGTGGCCATGATGGTCATTGGGCTAGAGATTGTAAGGCCGGAGACTGGAAGAACAAATGTTACAGATGTGGGCAACGCGGTCACATTGAGAGAAATTGCCGTAGCACTCCAAGGTTATTGTTTGAGATTTAGGTGTAATCTGCTTGGAATTCCTCAGACTTACTTCTGTGCTATGTGACTGATTGGTTTGTTTGGTGTAAATATAACAGAAGTGCCTCACATTCTCGCTCAAGATCCCCATTAGCAGAGCGGCGTAGGAGCCGGAGTCGAAGTTACAGTCGAAGTCGCAGCTACAGGTCTGTGAGCTGAATTTGTGTTTTTTTTTTTTGCAAAACATGGATTTGATGCATCTTACTGTTTGTTTTGTCTACAGTCGATCTCCAAGGAAAGAAGACCACAGTCCCTCTGGAGCAGAGCGTCGACCTCGAAGCATAAGTCGCAGCATGTCTCGGACTCCTCCCAGGCAGGAAGTACAAAGCCGTTCTCGTAGCCCTGCAGGCAATGGTCAGAACCCTAGGGGAAGTCCTCACCTTGGTGCTAGTCGAAGCGTTAGCCGGAGTCCAATACGTGATGTAAATAATCATGAACATTCTCCAGCTAGAGAAGAAGAGAGTCCTAGTAATTCAGGAGATTGAAATACTCTTTTTCATACAAATGGGACTGCTGGGCTGCCCATTTCTTTTAGGGAGATACTTTATAGACATTTTGTAAAAGTATTTACTGGTTTTATACTTTCTTGGTTTGGCTAAGTATAATTTTGGGACACAGGATTTTTTTCAGTCAAATTTCATGTGTTTTCTGTTGTTAATATCCTTTCTTAGAAGTATCTCTAAGGCTACCTAGACCAGCCAAACGGCTGCAGCACAGTAGTTCACATTGGACTGCCACCCAGATAGTCCACATGACAACAGGAAAGGCAGGCCACCAGCAAAGCTTGCTGACAGGCCTATCTACAAATAGAACATGGTTGGCCCTGGAACACCCAGGTTGGCTGAAGGTTTTTCCTAGATCTTGGACAGGTTGGCCATTTCCAGCCAGGGAGAAGTAAGTTGATTTACAGGCTGGCCCTCTGCATGTCCAGGTGCTAGTAGCAGGGGATAAAAGGACAGTAGCAGCACTCATCAGCACACAGCAGCCTTTTCATCTTCAGCAGATCTCTGCCATTGCAGTCAACAGGGAATGCGGGGGCTTCAGCCCTCCCCAATCCTGTGATACAGCCCCTTCATTGAGAATCGGCCACAGATGTATTCTTTTTGCTCCAAGTGGTTTGGAAGGGAGGGAGACACGCTGTATATGTGTAGGATACATCATATCATTGCATCACTGAGAGTTATGCCAAGTATTATATTTATTCATGTTGTTGGGTCTTCCAATTATCAGATACCCCTGGCACACAATGATTGGGTTTTCCTCAATGAAGGAGGTGGAACTCTTGGTTGTATTGGAGGGGCTAGTTCTGTAAGCTGAGGCTAGACTTGCTGCTCAGGACTGAAACCATGAAAGGATGGATAAGAGGGAACTGTGGAAGTATAGGGATTGCTGGAGTTGGTGATTCCACCATGGGAGGAACTGCTGCTGCTCTAAGGGCTAAATAAGCCACTGCTTGGAGCTGAAGGCTGAGGGGCTGCCTTTACTGCTATAGACATTTTGCAGGCTGATTCAGGACTGTTGCTTGCTGCTGTAGGAGCTATTGAGGCTCAGCACAGCTATTGAGGCTCTTACTGCTACTGCTGCACTAGGTGATCCTGCTGCTACTGGAGCTGATGGAAAATTAAGGGGGAAGACCCTCCTGTTATAATATCCTTGTGGGGGATGGCCGATGTTATAATATCCTTGTGGGGGATGGCCGATTAGACAACCAGTCCGGGATTCTGTCTTTGCTGACTGGCTGCTGCCTTGATCATACAAAATCTGGGCCCTGTAAATAGCCCAGACTTGCTATTGCTGCCTGGTCCTTCTCTGCTATTGTCTGCTGCAGACAGATTGCCATATGCTAGGCCATGACAGGTGTAGAAGGATGATGGAGACAAAATCACAAAGCAAGGTCCTGCATGTCATGGGCCTGTGCAGACATGGCAATCTTGGGGGAGCCACAAGGGCTCTGCCAAACTGCAGCAGCACAGTCTACAACAGCAGCACAATGGTCCGTGGGACTGCAAGCCCAGGAGCAAAGGCCTGCAGACATACCTATTTATAGGCAGAGTAAGCTCGGCCTTCCAGATCTGGAACGTGTTATCTTCAGACTGTGCCCTAATGTGTCCAGATTGGCCAGCAACAGGGGTGACAACCCTATAGAAGGGCTACCCCCCGCTTCTTTACACAACATCAGTAAGCTTCAAGCAGCAAGAAGAGTAATCCTTAGCCCTCAGCAGCTTCTTCAGTTTTAACCAAATCTCTGTCAATGGTCAGCCCCGTTCCATCAGTTAGCATTCTAGATTCTACAACCTCTTCATTGATGGTCAGAGCTCAGTTATGTTAACCTCTTCTGTGAGGAACAGCAAAAGTGGGAACAGAGGTATCGAGGATGACCGTTTGTGCAAATGGTGCTATAAGCAATGAAGTAGTAGTTAGCAGAGTCTTTTGTTGTGAGTTGTTTTCTGTGTGCTAGACATAGTAGGATACTCAGTTAGTCTTAACACGAACAAGCTTGTAAGAGAGGACCTTAGCTTAGATGCCTTACCCCCCACCTTCCTTTTCCCCTTCCCTTCTCACGAGTGGAAAAAACGAAGGATAGAGTGCATCAGTAGTTCAAAGTGACAACCTTGAAACTGAAATGCAAAGCTCTCTCTTCTTCGTGAATGCTTCAGAATGCTCTCTGTTTTTCTGAGGTTATGCAGCAGACATATAGAGAGTGGTGCACCTCCAATCGGTAAGAGTGTCCCTGACCTCCAAATGGAGAACTGCCTGGTCAATTAGGCCTTTCTTCAGGTCATCAATCTAGCTTTCTACTACCTCCATTTCTATCCTATTCATCCTATAAGGAGCTCTACATGGTGGAGAAGCTTTTGGCATCAAGTGAGATGTTTCTGAAAAATCGATGCTCAAGAACTAGTGTCTTCCCTTCTCTCTTTTGAAATACAAAGATCCTTTTGAGTCACGCATGTACGCGAGAACAGTGTACTCTTTATTGGGTTAATTAATTTATGTTAAGCTATGTCTAAGAGAAGTGCACATTATTTAAGAGGGCAGGATTTGAACTCACAATGTTGTGTTTCCCACATGTGAACCCTATCACTAAGCTAAGTGCGAACTAAAATATTATAAATGGTCCCTCTTTCCCCTTGCCCTTTAGTACTAAAGTGCCCTCTTCAAATGGTCCCTATTACCCTTCCCCTTTCACACGTGCCTTCTTCTTTAATGCCCCTTTCTTAAGTGGTCCCTCTTAATTGAAACTCCTCCCTCCCTCCTTTATTCCTTATCATGCCCTTTCCCTCTTCCTCTTCACCCCTCTTCTCTTCTCCACAACTAATTAATGGGAATTTCCCAATGGGGGACATACTCAACTTGTTGCTCCCTTTCGACACCTTTTTTGCTCATTGTCGTCGTCTGCAGGTTGTCTCACACCCTTCTTGTTCGCTTTTTATTTGCCCCTCTTTCTTGTTGTCTCCTCTTTTGTTGCATGCCCAAAAAGTTCTTTGTTACCAAGTGAGATGCAGAGCTCCCTCTCGTTCGTGAATACTCATAATGCTATTCGTTTTTCTGATGTTATGTAGTAGATAAGAGTGTAGGGATAGAGAAAGGGGCACATGATATGGCCCTCCAATGAGCAAGAGTGCCATGGATTGGTATTATGTTGACTCTTGCTCAAGCACAAAACATATGCACTGGGTGCATTAATTGAAAATGGTTGAGGTGAGTTAATTGGAATATGAAGGTTCATGCCTCTTTGTACCACCCCATTCACTCAATTGTGACAAACTTAGTCCAATTAGATGGCTAAGGTTACCCCCTTAAGGTCTTGGACCTTATAAAACTACACTCTAATGTGTCTCCCCACCTAGGTGCCTAATGCATGACTCTTATTATTTCATTGATAAAAGAAGTATTACATGTCCGTATTTGGTGTTTGAAGCAGTGGCTCAAATTCAATAGGCCATGTCTACTCAAATTATCTAATACCATAACAATCTCAATCGGTGTCCATCATAAATACAAACATATGTTGCACCACCAAATTGGCACATCATGTAATAATGTTCTAATGTCTATTAACTAACAAAAAATCATTTTCCTTGGAATGAAACACACTACAGAGATTGAATAGGTCCCTTTTAATTTTTCCAGTTAAGGCTTGTCCTTTCTAGTAGCATTGCATGTAAACACTTGAAGAATGATTGTTTTCTTCAACAATTTCCCTAGAACAGTTTAGATGGCGAGGGAGACTCTAGTAGTGCCAAGTAATGGATGAGAAAAGGTCTTCCCTTAAGTTTAGGATGAAAACATGTCCATTATGCTTACTACCATGATGCCCCTTGGCCATTTGAGCATGCTATGTGGAAAGGTGAATTTTTTCGTATTTTGGGATGATGATTCCTATTAATAAACATGTGGAGATGGAAGTGTAGACCATCTAGGAGGAAGCGTTGTTGAATGGGGTTGTGTACTAGTTTCCAACGTTGCTTCTACGGCTAGTAAGAGGCAATATACAAATTTTATAAATACTACATCTACGGATGAAAGTACTAGTAAGAGGTAATATACAAATTTTATAAATATTACATCTCGCATCTTTCTATACAGTGAACATTTTGTTTGCATATATGAAGTGTTGCAATTTGAGAGCTTTGTTGTATTTTTGGGTTTTAAAAAGATGTAAAGATCACCCTCTTATCTCATATGGCTAAAAATATTTTTGTCAAAATGGAAGTGTTGAAATGCCAACCTGTTGTTGTAGCTTTCTAGAGAGCACACTCAATTATTATCAAGTTGTAAGTTTTAGTATAATTATCACTTTATTCTTTTGCAACCTGCCATATGGCTTGTTCATATCCTTTATTACTTTATTATTATCAAGTTTTAAGTTTGTTACTTTATTCTTTTTGCAACTTGCCATATGACTTGCTTATTTCCTAGGACCTCTTTGAGAGGGAAAGCATACCTCTCTTGACAGTGGGAGAGGATTCCACCCCTAATGCTTACGAACTACATGTGCTACCTTGCCTCTCATGTTGGGTTGCTCTTTTTGTTCTTCTTCACCACATGCTTGTCTAGTGTCCATTGTAGTCGTGATGCTTGATTGTTTTTTTTCCTTAGATCTCTTCTTTTCCCATCTCAAACTATTTTCTTTATGGGCATGTTTTGATCTCTTCCTTTTGTAATTTGAACATTTGTGCTTTTCCTTAGCCTTTTCTTGGGTATCATTCCCTCTAAATTTGCATTGTTGTGGTCCATCGCTTTATGCTGCCAAGTGCTTCGCTCTACTTGTATGTACGGCCTTTGTTGCATTGTTTTGTTCCATCCTTTGTATGCTGCTGCCAAGTGTTTTTCTCTATTTGCATGTACAACCTTTGTGCCACAAAATTGAATCAATCAATCCAAATCAATCAGGCACTAGGAGGCAAAGTGCCCTCCCCCAAAACCACTATGTCTTAAAAGGCTATACAGACTATGTGCTTCATGAACCTACTTGCATTTTCAATTTTTGTTGCATTTAGGGGGACAAATTGCCAAGGCATTTCAAAGATATATTATCATTGATCTTATTATTATGCAATTCCATTTGAAAATCTTACATTCATGCTTCAAAAAATACTCATGGTTCCCAATGAGACTACTTGAATGGGATGCATCAAGCTATATCATACATCATCTTACACTACTTTCATAAAAGCTCCATGAGTAGAGGTTGTGACTCAAGAAGTGTATGCATAAGAATTGTATTTTTAAATATGGCACTCCACTTAGGAGAGAAGAGAGACTTAGCATAGTCTCAATACAGGGGGTGCACTTGATATATACACATGAGGCCAAAAAATCATTTTACATGCATGGTATACCCCTTGAAAAACCCTCAATATATGCATCGTAATGCCCTTGAAATGCCTTAAACTTAAATATATGAATGGTAAGCCCAATGAAGCCTAAATAATCCCTACCCATTAAGTATATGGTGTATGCCCAAGCCCCAAGAGACCCTTATGTTGCATTAAACATCTTTCAAACTAAAAAATCCTTGAATCTATAATACTTTATCTCCCAACAGATCTTGAATCACAAGCTATGAGCGAGATGAACATATTGTGTTGATGTTTGAGAAAAGGAAAGAAAAGAGAAGCAGATCGAATGCATGGACCAAAGTCCTTGAATGTAAGTTGCTTGATCCTTTTAACAAACCAAATTATGTTCTTTATATCTAATCACCAAGGCAATATGCATGTCTACCAAACTTGATGACAAAGAAGCATGTCATAGATGAGTAGATTTAAATGTTGGAGAGAGATGTGTAAAAGAATTTAGATGAGGACATTTGGTGCAATGGAGAAAAATCTCCAAGGGGTCCTCTTAAATAATGCAAAACCACAATTTTCTTGTATGACTTGTATGTTTGAAAATGGTAAATGCTATATTACATAGTGCAAAGTATTATGCATGAAAGAAGATTAGGGAGGATATTATGATTTAGGAAGTTATCAAGAGGTCACTTACACATGAAGCTCCAACATAAGCATTAAGCAGTCTAGGTATTAGAGTCCCAAGTCCAAAGCACCTTTCATGTTGGAGGTAAACCACATATAAAAAAATGGAAGGTCAATGTGGTGGTTGATGTGGAGGTCGACAATACCCAAAATCTTGAGCAAAATATGCTAAACAAAAATTAAAATTAAAGAGCCACCCTAGGTGCATTACTGCATTAACTATCGCATTGGCCTTTCTTAGATCAGGGTCAACACATGTTAAAGAAAGTTACTCCAAAAATGTCCAAGCACAATGGACACTTCATGATTGACATGTCCATGATGCCCAATTTAATGCCAAACTTAGAATCAATTTTTGATCTTTAGGTACTACTACCAAAGAGGGATATAAAAGATAAGGTAGCCATTATATATGATTTTTCATTCCTAGGCCAATAATTTTCCCATGGTATGTCATGTAGATTTATCATGGTCAAGGACATAATGAAAAGAATTCTAATGACATGAATTATTTCCCTAAAGTTTTTTACTTTTAATGCTTATGAAAAGAATTTATAAGGAGATGAATTCTTTTCATAAAAGAATTAAATTCATTATGTCCTTGACCATGAATTTATCATGGTCAAGGACATAATGAAAAGAATTCTAATGAGATGAATTATTTCCCAAAAGTTTTTTACTTTTAATCCTTATAAAAAGAATTCACAAGGATTAAAAGTATTTTACTTTTAATCCTTGCTATACCAACCTCTATTTTTCATGGTGTATACCATGACATATCATCATTTCTTCCAATGCCATTAGACTTTCCATTATGTTTAAAAAAAGGTAGATTAATCATGAATAAGGAAGTTATCAATCAATATTTCTCATAAGAGTTTTATTTTTCCCACCACTATATAGGATACTTGTATGTCATTAGCATTACTAAACTACTATGAAAAGCAAGAAGCGCACCCTTAAGCAAATCAGGAAACTAGAAGGAGATTTGAAGTAGTAATCTCAATTCACAAAGAATTGACTAATTGAACTACTTGAACCTTTCAAAAGTAAAAACAACCTATTATATATGTCCAATAATATATCCATAAGCAGAGAAAGATATAGTTATATAAGAGGCATTTTGATGCTCATAGGTCACTTTCAGCAATCACTATCAATGGTTTTGTTCTATTTATAAATCATGTACGACCATTTTAATCATATTTTCATTTCTGATTCTGTGCAACATGTTGAAATAAGTTCATGCCTACATGTGAGCCCCATCAAGGAGCATAGGGTAAATATCAGCTGTATGTTCAAAACTATCAACAATGCAATGTCAATAAAGCTGAGCACTTAAGACATGGAGGTCTACATCCTTTGGAGATGCCTAAATAGATATGGCAAATTCTCCATGGATCTTGTGGTAGGATCACTATGAACCTCTTGTGGAAAGAAATTGGTCCTCGGAAAGATTTGGAAGTACTAAAGTCCTACGACCCCAATAGTGTTTACAATTTATAGGATATAAGACACAGATTGGTTGTGTCAAAAATTTTGGTTGCATAGAATATGCAAATATACATGATGATTATTAAAGGGGGAAACTTGATGTCAAATCAAGACAGTGCATTATGCTTGGGTATTGTGAACATAGTAAAAATACAAAATATATGATGTGTTGAGATGAACAATCTCAACATCATGTAACAGTCTACAGATGCTCGAGGTGGAGCACGCGGACTCGAGTCTAGAGATAGCCGGCAGATAGGAGAAGGACCTTATGTTTAGATCAGAGGACCACACCATGGGTGGGAGTCTAGATCTATCTCTTTTGTATTGTGTCCATAGTTTTGGATGGAAATATATAAGTTTTGGTGTCTTCTATATCTAGCTTCTTCATTGTCTATTGATGAGTCTACACATCTATGTGATGCACGTTAAGTAAAGAAGTTTGTGATTCCACATCCCACACCACATTGCCACCACTTACAAAAACTTCTTTGAAGGAGCTTTGTCAGGGCACGGACTTCCATTACATCATTGTGGCTGAGTTGAAAGCTTTAGAGCTTGCCTTGCCACCTGTTAACATCTAAAATATCTTTGACCACCCTAAAGGATGTGACTACCTAGTACCACATGTTATGGTTGGGCACAGGTTCTGACTTTGTAGGGAGTCATTTTCTTTGAGTGGATTTGGACTGACCTCATTTTCTTCATCTTCATATGGACCCTTGACATTGGAGAAGAGGGGCTTTAAAAACTTGTACCATCTTGAGGTGCCCAAGTCTACTAGACCGTCCAAACCAATAGGCTCCTACAGTGTCGTGTGTGTGTGTGTGTGTGTGTGTGTGTGTGTGTGTGTGTGTGTGTGTGTGTGTGTGTGTGTGTGTGTGTGTGTGTGTGTGTGTGTGTGTGTGTGTGTGTGTGTGTGTGTGTGTGGTGTTGTATTTCAACAACAACAAAAAAGTGTGTGGTGGTGTTGTGCAGTGAGGTGGTGTGTTGTGATGTGGATGTTTGTGAGGGACTAGAGGCTATAGTGGTGGTAGGAGTGGGATTGAGGGGGGTGTGGTGCCTTGGTTAGTAGTGTCGGGGGTGGCACGGGTTGAATCATAAATTACCCATGTAGTATCGGCATCGGCTTCTTAGAGTCTAGTAGGGTAAGCTACATGGGAAGGAATCATCAAACTGGATGAAGCCTATTGGAAATTTTTGTAGGGCATTCACAATATTATTAAAGAGGACAATAATTTTGGTTGTTTGATACTGTTTGCTATAGTAAGAAGCAAGATGCCTACATATGTATTCAGCATATTGCCAGTCGTACTCTTGCATCCACCCAAGACCTTCAATCAAGGATTGCAAGTCATTGGGCCTTACTAGTTCTAGCATAGGCCTATCAAGGTAGATGAGTAATCAATGTATGTGCACTGAGCCAAGGCCTCCATCTAAACCTTGCACTTATCCCCTAGAGGTGGCTATTGCTATTGTTGCTACTCTCGCAAGTGTTGGGCCTCTTCCCTTTGCTGTTTGCTACTTTGATTCTATTCATGGCAGGCAAGGAGCTACTCAATTGAGGCATTTATGGCATGGCCTTTAGTGCATGTTCCAGAAGGATATGGAGGTGACCTAGGTCCCTGATCTTGGGAGAGGTCCACAAAAGGGGACTCCTCCACTGCTGGTTTCTTTAGTGCCTTCTCCCTTTCTCTTAGCTATCGGGCTTCTTTTCCTTTCTTCTAGAGGGCTTCCTGATTGGCTTTCAACCTGGCATTGGCATCGGCCTATGATTCTTGGAGCTGGCAACTTGTCAGTCCTTCCACCTTCTTCTTGGGGGATAGTGTGGGCATTGTAGGAGTTGGCCTCATGGGTGTCAAAGCTAACATTAGTGACTATCCTTTAGTGCATCACCATAGTTATCTGTGGGCAATGGGTCCTTGGACAAATGAGCTATAATCAACATAGTTGGTGATCTCACGCTTGTTCAAGCATGCTAGATGGTTTGGTTGGATCGTGTTGTGATGCTCTATGTAAGACACTTGTGAGAGGAGATTGACTATTCTGGTGGCCTTGGCGATCCTCGGGTTCTAACTTAGCTTGATAGGCACTCCGCCCTTGTGCCTTTTGGTGTTGTAATCAACCAATCCAAGGAGGTGCTGATCCATCATGCACATCTAGGCAAAGGTCTCAGAGATTATGGGGAGGATGAATCTTGTGCTAGAATGGTGCTAGCCATGAAATGATAGTGCTTTATGTTTTCATCTGCGTGTTCCCAGCCTGTCATTTTGGTGTCATCATTGAATTTGTCCACGAATTCCATCACCATCTTGAGGCTAGCTATGTTCTTGGATTAGTAGGTCATTGTGTTATCCAGTTGTGGCATTAGGAGCCACAGCATTAGTTTTATCGCAGAGCAATGATTACCATTATATTGCAACGGATCAGCATTATATCGCAAGTGGGTTGTAAGTCGTTGCGTTGCTCTTAAAGCTACAACTTGTATGTCGTTGCTCACTATTGCATTCATCTTATCGTAGTAGCGAGTTGATTTTTCTAGCATATTTAGGATTTTTACTGGAATATAGACCTTCTTAGATTTCACCTATGGACTTGTGAGTGCATTGGGAAGGCTTCATGCCATTGTGATTGAATTCCATGGCTAGAACAACCTACCTGACATTGAGTGTGGTAGGGGTGCCTTACAGATCCTAAAACTTGAACTGTGAAAATGAGGAGCAACCCTAGCCCTATTCCCTAATTATATATAAGTGTGTGCTCCTTTATTATTCAATAGAGTTATACATTTTAGGTATCTATGGTGAACTATCTCACTCTTACTCTCTCCCTCTCCTCTCCACTTAATATGGTAATAGGGCCCAAGCACCAATGGGACCTATAGTTGGAATTGATTGTGGAAGCGTTGAGCATCGGTATGTGTTGCCTTCCATATGATGCTTGTTTTGCACCCTCATATATGTCTTTGAACATGTAAAGATATATGCTTACATTTTTTACTCGCAATTTGTAGAGCAAGTTCCAATGAACATTTTGGTTCAAGAAGCTCTACATTTTGAGCTAGGGTAGAGGAGTTATGCTCATTTGTGTGATTTATGCATGTTGAGCTCTGTAAATGACCTCATGAAAGTTTTATGCATGAACCTTGTAAAAGGTGAAGAACAAGAGTTACATTTAGCCATTTCCTTTCTGCATGACTTTGAAATTTTTTGCATCAGAGGGTGAGGGAATGTTCTCCAATTATGGGCATATTTTTCATCATCTCCCTTGTTTAGACTTGCATGATTGCATTGTGTTGGTGAGTCACAAGCTTTTGTAAGTGCTTCTAGCATTGTTATGTTTCTAAGCTTCTTTCATGAGCTTTACTAATTTGTAGCAACTTTGCTTATGCACCCTTCATGAGCTTTATTGATTTGTAGCACCTTTGCTTACACACTCTTCATGAGCTTATATCCAAAGCATGCTTGCACAAGAGTTGAAGACCTTCTAATGCCATAAAGAGCCCTACTATCCATCCCTACTACAGTTCACTTAACATCCACAATTTGTTACATTCCTTAGTTTTGTGAGGGTTAAAGGTCACTGTGCCTTAACCCCAGTTATGTACAATACTCAAACACATATATAAATGAATGAAAAAGAAGATTAGGGTTGTTCTGCACCCACCAAAACTTGTGTGGCTCTCTGTCTCTGTCTCTCTCTCTCTTCCTCTTCCGTTCTTGCTTCCGTTGAGAGCACTCTCAACTGGTATCAGAGCTCGGGTGATCTAGCTGAGCGTGTGTGAATGCTTGGAAGCTCAGCAACTCTGTGGGAGGAAGGAGAAGCTCTGTGGGAAGCTTTGTGGGTGACTTTACTTGCATCCGAGTGTGCAGAGACCTTGGAGGAACCTTTGGAAAAGTCACTTTGGCTTTACGAAGTGGTTTTGAGAGCCTGTTAAGAGCTTTCAAAGAAAAAAGTCGTTTTTTGAGCTTTTCCCTGTTCCGTTCGATGACAGAGACTCCGTATTGACTTGTGGAGGCAACTATTGCTTGCTTTTGGTGTCCACATTACTTCAGGAGCTTGGAAACACCTTCATTCTTGAATCTGGGATCATTTTAGTGGATTTCTGACTCACTGTGTCAGTTCCTGCGTTTTTTGCCCGGGTGTTGGAACTCAAGTTTGGAGCAACCATTTGCAGATCTGTCAGTTCCGGTGGACTCAGGAGGTCCTAAAACTTCTATGTTGCTCATCATTCACACTCCGGTGGAGTTTACAGATAGCTCTGTTTCCAAAAACGTTTTTCAGTCCGTGTGTTGGACCCAGTGATTGAGACCACGGTTTCCAAAACCGTCTGTCCCATTGCATTCCGGACGCCCAAAAACCCCTACCTATCAGTTCTTGCGTGATTCGGTGAAGGATTTTCAGAGTTATAAATCTCTGTGTATTCGATTTCGTCTCTCTGTTATGCATTTTTCATACTAAGGTTTTGAAACCTTAGATTTATGCCACATGGCAGTGGATAAGTATTGACTCCCATTTCTCACTCATCGGTTGGGATTTTGGAGTTCTGGCAGAAGAGAGATATTTGCAGATTTTCTTGCTGAGTCCAATTATGCGATGGCGCCCATGTTTTGAAGCATCTCAGGTCCTATTTTCAGTAGCGCTCATTACCGTGGGACTATGATTTCTTGAGCATACCTTATGCAGATCACTCTGGTTGCAGTTTGAGCAGTGTGCACTCATTCGTGGTGTGCATTGGGTTGCAGTGGATGATTTATAGGCCATTTGGATGCATTGCGGTCCTTGTTGGATGCGCTGATAGGCCCAAATTGCCTTGTGGGATGCTATTTTTATGGACGCTTTGCACATGGATGCTATTTTATGCTGAGGGACAGCTTTGACACATTGCAGGTGACGCATTGATAGTGCTATGCTCTCTTGGATGAGATATTATTGATGCATATGCCAGTGGACGGTGTTTATGCTTGAGTCATTTGGCACTTATTGGCATTTTCTTTTGGGCTAGATTTGCTCATATGGATGCATAGTATATGCACATGAGTCAGATGCATCTTTTGATGCTTTGAGCTTTGAGCTTTGGTGATATTTTAGTCTATTGTGGCATACACATTTGGGTGCACCTAGTATTTGGTGTGATTCTCTCTTGCAGGCACTAGCATTTGGGATTTTGTTTCATTTGCATCATGGCATCCTCTTCCACGTCTGAAAAGGAGTTTTTCAGCATTAAAAAGTTTGATGGGACAAACTTTTCTTTGTGGAAAGAACAAATAAGGGATGTGCTTATTCAAAAGAAGCAGATTAAACCCTTGGCAGGGATTGAAGCTAAGCCTGCAAATATGTCTGAGGATGATTGGAATGAGTTGGATGCATTAGCAAAGTCTACTATTAGACTTCATCTTGCAGAGTCAGTTTATTTCACAATAGTAAATGAGCAGACTACGGAAGATTTGTGGAAGAAACTGTGTGCTACTTATGAGAAGGAAACTGCCTCTAATAAAGTTTACCTCATGAAGCGGTTGTTTGAGCTGCAGATGAAGGAAGGGGTCTCCATTGCTTCTCATTTGAATGAATTCAATATTATTTTCAGCCAGCTTCAGGCTCAGAAAATGAATTTTGATGCGGAGACTAAGGCAATATTTCTCTTATGTTCATTGCCATCCTCATGGGATACCTTCCGTACAGCTGTCAGTAACTCTGCACCTAGTGGAGTACTAAAATTTGATGATGTTGTTGGTAGCTTGTTGGCCCAGGAGATTAGACGGAAGTCTATGGATGGCAACAAGCAGGATGCAGCCTTAAATGTGCAAAGGGGCAGATCACAGTTCAGGGGGAAGTCCCAAGAAAGAGGGAAGTCTCGTAGCAAATCCAGGGCACGGAACATTGAGTGTTACCATTGTGGCAAGAAGGGCCATATGAAAAAGGATTGCTACAAGCTGAAAAGAGAGCAAAAGGATAAGAAAAAGAATGCAAATTGGGGTGCAAATCAAAAGGAAGAGAGTCCAAGGGAGGACAAAGGAAAAGTGAAGATCGAGAAGATCAATGCAGTCACACGTGATAGTGACAATGATGTTCTCTTCATGTCTACTTTATCTGCAGAGTTGCTTACCACTTCAGATGATGCATATTCCCAGGATTGGATTTTGGATTCTGGTGCTTCATTCCATGTTACTCCCCATAGGGAATGGTTCTCCACTTATGATAGTGGAAAGACAGGTTGTGTGCATCTTGGAAATGACTATGCATGTGACATAGTGGGAGCAGGTGACATAAAGTTTTCTTTTGCAAATGGGTCTGCATTTGTTTTGAAACATGTGAGACATGTGCCTAAGCTGACCAAGAGTCTTATTTCAGTGGGTCAGCTAGATGATGCTGGTTTTCACACCACTTTTGGCTTTCAAAGTTGGAAAATTCAAAAGGGCTCTATGCTTTTGGCCAGGGGTGCCAAGTGTGGGACTTTGTATCCCTTACATGTATCAGGGGTATTTGATCATGTTGTTGCAATAACCGAGCAGCCAAGCACTTCTTTGTGGCATTGCAGGTTGGGGCACATGAGCCAGAATGGAATGAAACTCTTATGCCGTTTGGGTTATGTACCGCATTTGAGTTTCTCTGATTTTGAATTTTGTGAGCACTGTCTCTATGGGAAGCAGACTAAATCAGCCCTCAAAAGAAGGGGAAAGAAAGAGTTTGAAATGCTTGATTTGGTGCATTCAGACGTATGTGGTCCCATGCCTACACGGTCATTAGGCGGGGCTGAATACTATGTGACATTCATTGATGATGCAACTAGGAAAGTGTGGGCTTATGCTATAGCTCGGAAGAGTGATGTGTTCCAGGTATTTCAGAAATGGCTGGCCTTGGTTGAGAATCAGTCAGGTAGAACGCTTAAATGCTTACGGACTGACAATGGTGGAGAGTATCTCTCTCATGACTTTCAGCATTTCTGTGATACTCGTGGGATTAAGAGGGAGCTTACATCCCCTCGTACTCCAGAGCAAAATCCAGTTGCAGAAAAGATGAATCGTACCATTCAAGAAAGGTTGCAATGCATGCTTTCCAATGCAAGTCTTTCTGGTGGTTTTTGGGCTGAGGCAATGAAGACTGCAGTGCATGTGATCAATAGATCACCTAGTAAGAGTTTGGATGGTGGTATTCCTGAAGAGGCATGGAGTGGCAAGAAGCCCACTTACTCTCATTTGCGTATATTTGGGTGTGAGGCATATGCACATGTGCCAAAAGAGCTTCGAAAGAAGCTAGATCCTAAGTCTAGGAAATGCATCTTTCTAGGTTATGGTGAAAGTGGAGAGATGGGCTATCGTCTCTGGGATCCAGAAGCAAAGAAGATCATACGCAGCCATGATATGGTCTTCAATGAGAAGAAGATGCATAAGGCACCCATGAGGGATGTGGAAATGAGGAGAATCACTTTCCAGGATGTGAATCCACCTGCATATGTTGATAGGCAGCAAGCTGTCCATGCACCAAATGTGCAAGAAATGGTACAACCAAGTACTCCCACAGGTATACAATCAAGGGTAGATGATGGATCATCTATTGGTGGAAATGATGAGCCAAATGTGGCTGATATGCAAGTGGGACAGCAAGCTGAAATGCCATTGAGAAGATCATCTAGAGTGTCTAGACCGCCTGATAGGTTTGTTCCAGGGGTAGACTATGTGATGCTTACTGATTGCGGGGAGCCTTCTTGCTACAAAGAGGCTATGATGCGTGAGGATCAATGCAAGTGGGAGTATGCTATGCAATCAGAGATGAGTTCACTTATGAAGAATAAGACTTGGGACTTGGTTTCTTTGCCACATGGAAAGAAAGCATTGCCATGTAAATGGGTCTACAAAATGAAGGTCACAGGTGATGATGTGCCTAGGTACAAGGCCCGTTTGGTTGCTAAAGGGTTCAAGCAAGAGAAGGGTGTGGACTTTGATGAGATATTCTCTCCGGTTGTGAAGATGACCACACTTAGATGCATGCTTGGACTAGTGGCAATAGAGGATATGGAGCTTATGCAGATGGATGTCAAGACAGCTTTCTTGCATGGGGATTTGCATGAGGAAATTTACATGGTTCAGCCGGAAGGCTTTGAAGAAAAGGGCAAAGAGCATTTAGTTTGCAAGCTGAAAAAGAGTCTCTATGGTCTTAAGCAAGCACCTAGAGAATGGTATCAGAAGTTTGATGCTTTCATTCGGTCCCAGGGTTTTAGAAGGAGTGAAATTGATCACTGCCTCTACACTAAAAGGGCTCAGGATAGTAGCTTGATAATCCTGGCACTATATGTGGATGATATGCTATTGGCTAGCAAGAATACTTATGAGCTAGATGCATTAAAGGCCAAGTTGCATGAGGCCTTTGATATGAAGGATTTGGGACTTGCAGGTCATATTCTTGGTATGCGCATCACGCGTGATCGGAGTAGGAAACTCCTTTGGCTTTCACAAAAAGAGTATGTTACAAAAGTATTACAGCGTTTCAATATGGAGGGGGGGAAGGCAGTGAGTACTCCATTGCCTCCATATGTGAAACTGAGTCATACAGATAGTCCCAAATCAGATGAGGAAAGGGCCATGATGGCTAAGGTTCCTTATGCATCAGCAGTTGGGAGTCTTATGTATGCTATGATAGCTACTAGACCAGACATTGCATTTGCAGTGGGAGTTGTTAGCCGGTATATGGCTAATCCAGGAAAGAGGCATTGGGAGGCAGTTAAGTGCATCATGAGGTACATGAAGGGTACCAAGGAGATGTGCATTTGCTTTGGTAAAGGAGACATGCGTGTACTTGGGTACACAGATTCAGACTATGCAGGGCATGTGAATAGTAGGAGATCCACTTCTGGTTATGTGTTCACCTTTGCAGGTGGTGCAGTGTCATGGATGTCTCATGCACAGAAGTGCGTGGCTTTGTCTACCACAGAGGCTGAGTATGTTGCAGCCACAGAGGGTTGCAAGGAGGCTATATGGCTTGATCGGCTAGTGGGAGATTTGGGGATTCATACAGGTGTACCGACATTGCATAGTGATTCCATGAGTGCTATTCAGCTAGCACGGAATCCGGTCTTTCATGCAAAGACCAAACACATTGAGGTCAGGTACCATTTCATCAGGGAGGTACTTGAGGACAAGCGCATAGAGCTTGTCAAGGTTCATATAGATGATAACCCTGCAGATATGCTGACGAAGAGTCTACCTAGTCAGCGGTTTGAGTATTGTCGTGTATTGATGGGCATTGGATAGTATGCTCACTGGTTGTTCTCCCTTAAAGGCACATTGTCCTTTAAGTGGGAGGTTGTGGGGGTTAAAGGTCACTGTGCCTTAACCCCAGTTATGTACAATACTCAAACACATATATAAATGAATGAAAAAGAAGATTAGGGTTGTTCTGCACCCACCAAAACTTGTGTGGCTCTCTGTCTCTGTCTCTCTCTCTCTTCCTCTTCCGTTCTTGCTTCCGTTGAGAGCACTCTCAAGTTTGTCACAAGATCACCATGTATATGCCATAGCTCTTATGTACTTGAAGCTGGTGGCTCCCCTATGAAGTTCATATAGCCCTTTTATGAGCTATTCTCATGTGTGCTATGATGCTTCAATGCTCTGTTTGGCCTTTCAAATCTTCTACATGTTAATGGTGGCAATGATCATTCGGCCTTCCAATGGGATTCACAACTATCACTAGACTCATCCTAGATACATCATGATTCCATGACAAAAATAAGGCCTTTATTGAGTATCATTCATCCCTTAATACTTTTGAGTTAACCTTTGTGGTCTTGAACACTATTGGTTGCTAGATATTGTGTTGGCTGAGACTTATGAAGATGCATTTCTCTCCACCAAAACATACAAGGTGGCCCAAACAAAACAAGATCTCTAAACACTAGTGCAAGAAGGGTTGGGATAGCCTAATGTGATGAACAAGAGAGATCAAGCTCAATAAAATAGCTTAAGCACATGTCTAAAGCAATTGAGGAGCAAAGAAGTGACTGGGTGACTAAGACAAAGCACCAAAAGGATGGTGACGATGACTAGAACAAAGAATATGGGACATGTGGTAGATAAGCTACCACATCACCCACCTCAAAATCATGACACAAGACTTTACTATGGTTAATTCAATTAACTACAGTCAATGAAATCTTATCTAAGGTTTACTTAGCCAAAGTTATAGTAATAATAGGTCAAATTAGACTAGGTTTAATTGCCACCATAGCATAGAATATGCTTGGAATGTTCATATGAATGTCGCATGTCCTCACATAGAGGGTATCACGTAGTGGAAGACTGATAGTTGGCCTAGGAATTACACGAAGAAGTGTTTTACTAAGGAATCAATGCTTCATCAATTGGAGGCTATTGTCAATATCTGGGAGGACAGTGAACATGCTAGGGATTTGGGTCAAGATATTTGCTTTATCAAAGTAGATTTTGATAAAGCCTATTCATATTGTTAGGCATTCCCATGGGCTTCGATGTGTCCATGAAGGATCTATGTGATTGGGTTTTGAACTTGAGTGCAATTATATTAGGTATCGATTGATTGGGTGATTCATTCAATCAATTGTTAACAACTAATGTAATTGGTGGCTTGAGTGTAGGTGACAGGACTAAAGACACAGATTTAAATTAGTGAGAGGGTACATATTAAGGTGTCTATATTGTCCCTAATTTGGACCTTAGTCTATACACACTCTATCCTAGCACATTATTAACAATATGTGCACGCGGTAATCACATAGATGAGCTATGAGTTTCTAAGGTGAAGCTGTGACACACGTAATGAATACAAGAAGACCTATCAAAATATGGCGACACACACCTTCTATATAGTAGCATGTAACGAGCCAGTCGATATCTTATGAAGACTAAAAAATTTGATCATTAGTCTCTTTTATGTGCTCAACAACCCACTCTTCCACTGAATCCACGTCTGTATCCTCAATATAATTACAATGAATAAAGAAATTCAAGTAGTCACAAATTGTTTCTTGATAATTTCTTTGTGAGGCCCTTATTGTTTCTTTAACATCTGCATCAAATCTCCCGTACAGAGTGCTATGATCATGAAGGTTACTTAAGAAGTCAAACATATATTTTCAAGCTTTTATAATATTCCCTAAAAGTCTTTTGCTCTCTGCTATCTTCAAAGTCTCCTCCCTTTGTGCATCAAATTCCTCTCTCTCCATCTGTGTCAATGCAGAGTCCTGTCAAATTTTGGCCTCTCTCTTTGAGGATTGACTAGCAATCCACTCTTTAAGACTATCAATTCTTGACTCTACATGTCCTATGATTTGGTGTACATCCATGGGTGGGGAGATGGAAGAAGAAAGTGTTTGCAATGGACTAGGATGGAGGAATACTTCTCTTTCTCAATGTGGAGGTAGTGTACTGGAGAGAATAAATAGAGAGAGGATGAGAGAATTAGTGAGAACTCAAGTGTATTCGCATAGAGGAGATGAGGATGGATGAGTGTGAAGTGAAAGGTTTAGAATAAAGTCAGTGGAGCATTGGGAATCGATTCTTGGAAATGGATGCTCTAGTTTTAGTGAATGGAGCATTGAGAATGTTCTACTTTCAGTGAGTGAAGCATTGGGAATCGATACTTGAAAGTGAATGCTCTACTTTTAGTGAGCGGAGCATTGGGAATCAATACTTGGAAGTGAAAGGTTACAAATATATTTTGCTCATCACACATTTAATATTTCCTAATAATCACATCATCGATCAAAGTGACTAATACAAAATACAATTTTATTCCAAATTTTCTTTTACATTGAATATTTAAAGCTCTTGCTCTTAGTAGCAAGCAAAGGCCCTTTTCTTGAAGGTCATGACTAATATAAAATACATTATTTTATTCCAAAATCTCTTTTACATTGAATATTTAAAGCTCTTGCTCTTGAGTACCAAGCACAAGCCCTTGACCACAGGGTCCTGCCTAATAGGCTACTCTAGGTGCTCTGGAGGATTAAGATCCTCACCACTCTGGAGGATTGGGATCCTTGCCACTTTTTAAGCTTTTAGGCTTAGGCTCTTTGTTTAGTATCCCACCTGCTCCACTTTCTTGACCTTGTGAGGGTTGGGATCCTCACTAGTCTTCCCGCTTCCATTTTCAGTCTCTTTGCTTAATATCCCAACTACTCCACTTCCCTGGCCTCATCTAAGACTTTGGATGGCTTACGGGGTTTTAATTTCTCTACACTTTCCACTTCTTTAGCCTTCCCTTTGCCTTCGACGTGGTGCACTACTTCTTGCCTTTGGCCCTCTCGTATGACAAGTGGAACCTCCTTTCCTCCCTCTGATACAAAATCACTCTTCCTCTTTGTGTGTAGTTCAAGCATGTGATCCCCAATAGATGAAGAGCTATCCACCTCCTCAATACTTGCACTAGAGTCATTGTCTCCTCTCTCTTCTTCGAAGACTGTAGTACAATTGTAAAGTGCATCAAAATATTGTATTTGATGGGGGATATCAATGATATTTACATTAATACCTTGGCATAGCAGTTTTTCAACTATAAAACCCATTCGCTACAATGCCACCATCCATCCATCATTCAATAGGTTGGATACCATCTCATCTATCAATTTCAGGGTGCTTTGGCCTTCGATAGTCCACCATTGATGCATCTAGTTTAGGCTTTTCTTCCTCGTTGTAATAAAGCTCCATAGGGTTTATAGGAAGTTGAATTAAAGGACCGCCACCCCTATTTAAGATGCAAATCATGTATCGATTCAAGACTTGAATACGTCAAACTGGCAAAGAGGGGATCCCTTCATGCTTCTAACACATACATGACCAACATTGATCTTTTCTTGTCTTCCAAAGGGCCATGTATGATAAAGTTTACAAGGTCAACTATCCCTGCCACTACAAAGTCTTGCAACTCATCCAGGATAAACACACATGGTTTATCCCAAGCATCACCGCTCATTGCCATGAAGTGCTTTGTATCAATGCCATTGACGCGTACAGATTTTGTATCCTCCTTTAATAAGAGGATGTCATAAGAGAAGCTGAAGGCTAAATGAGCTGTTGCTGCTGCAATACTTTGCAAGTTTAGTGCCAAGGTATTCTTCTTGATCTCTGCATACTCTTTCTCTAGAATCTTTGGCATCTTTCCTCTTGCATCCTTTGTTGGAGTGCCATCCGTGTCTAATGAACACACCCACTTTTTGACCCACAACTTGTTAATCATTTGACCAAGACCAAGGATTTTTTTCTTATCCACATTAGCAACTTTGCTAGCAAACTCTTGATTTGAATTCAATAAAAACCTTACTCTGCTAATAAAGCAGCTTTGCTTCTGACCATTCTGATGACTACTTCATCCAAGTGACGATGCTTGCTCTTCTTCCCAAAGAAGCAGTCACCATCAAGCAACTCTTGGCATACATCCTTCGTTATTTCATCTGGAATGTACCGTAATGGTCTCCACCAAACAATAGATGGTTGCTTTATTGTTGTTTTTTTCTGACCTACCACATGCTCTGGTGCCTCATAGGATATCTTTCTTGCTTCATATGGTTTACAAACATCCAAGATAATCTAAAAGATTGACTCCTCATGGAACACTATGCAAGTAAAGTCCCTATATCTTGCAACTACGGTCTTCAAGTCCTGCAGAGGTGACTGTGCATCATTCACTATGCCCTTCAAGCATCTGTAAAAATGAGTCCGCTTCATATTGTATTCAGCGGTAGGTCTCCTTCCCTTTACTATTGTGGCGAGCCGCATCTGATCCAGAACTCCCTTGCCTTTGTTTTAGGATCTCGAAAAGAGTTGAGTTTTTCCTCCTAGTCAATGGAACCAGATTCAACCTTTCGGATTCAAGAATATATTTTGAGTCATCATTAAATAAGCATATGTAACAGATGACCCATTGAAACTTTTTTAGATACTCAGTGTGATTCAAGTTTTCTTTTTGTCCCTCTTCAAGGGCGATTCTACAAGCTTTGCAAAAGTGCTGCCCATCAATGGGCTCAAACTTGCATGTATCAAGGAACCTATTCTTTGCAAGCATATGTCTCTTCTCAATGTCATTCCCATATCTACTCTGGTAGAGATCAACTTCATGAGAAAAGTCACTATCTTTAAACTCTTTGAAGGCTTTGAGAAAATCTCCACGCTTTTGAAATGTGACTTCCTTCAACCGAGGATCATCTTTTAGAAGTCTCACAAACGTCATTAGATGGAGAGTGACATTGCCTGCAAATGGCATTTTAGCATTCTTGGTCTCTTCATACAACTTGCGTGCAAAATGCACATCTAGCTTCTATTGGTTTGTGAACAAGGAAGCTCGATCAATGAGCGATGTGATGAAGAGAAATTGTACCAATCCCCAAATATATCCCTCGTCTTCAGGAGGATGAAAATTTTCTACACTTATAGAAAAATTAGCAAATGCATCTTCTTCCTCAGACTCTGTAGCCTCATTGTCACTATCCAACTGCTCACCTCGTGCGAGGCAGTCGATAGAGTGAGTGGGCAAAAGCAAGCAAGCCAAAAAAAGTGAGTGAGAATTTGTTGAAGCACTAGGAAAATCAAGCAAGAAAAGAAAGAATCCAAGTGTTCCATAAAATAATTTCTTGAAGTAGAAAGTATTCAAAAGGGGGGTCATATGTCACATTTCTTGAAATTGAGTAGTCCAAAGTTAAGGACTGCTTTAACGTTACCCACTTGGATTTGGCAAGTACCCTAGAAGGAGG